>NW_019418053.1:24023-26286 GCF_000390285.2 Anoplophora glabripennis | reverse complement strand
TCTGCCATTTCTTGGACAAATTTTGTCAATTTTCCCGTATGAGTTCGTGCTCCTTATCTAGTCTCCATGCTCTGAACACTGAATTCTATTAACAGAACCTCTACTTTTGATACCATGGAACTACAGAATCGTTTGACTTAACCCGCGAACATTCAAATTTTAAAAATAATGATTACAATATTAAATAACGCGATTATTTATGTTACTGAAAATTCTTATACCTAAGCACGTATTTTTATTTACCTGTACATTAAGCCTAGAAATATGTTTTGTTTTAGATGTTTGTTACTCTGCAAATTGAAAACAAGTGGAAAGCTCCAAAATCTGTAATTATTTCTGTTATTAAATATTCTAACTCCTAAGCACGTATTTTTTGTTTAACTGGATATTATTTATCCAAATCTTTTTGTTTTAGTGTATGCCATAAAAAAATGCATCTTTACTAAAGGTAGAAAATTTATTTTTGTAAACTCTAACCGCACTTAAGAGATTTTTTAAAATGCAGTTGTAACTTTTAGTCTTAAACTGTGGGTCACCATCGGGTTTGGTGGCTAATGATCATAATAATACAATGCTTCCTCGTGTATTATTTGATTAGCTTCTTATGCCTCGGAAAGTTAGATATCTTTAGCATACGTAGATTTCTGGTATCAAATAATATTGTTCAAATTCATTTGTTAGGAATTTTTAGAAAAAGTTGGTTTTAATTTATTCCAGCTAATTTAATACCTTTAAAATAGAGTAAGAAATAAAAAATAATAATTTTGAAACAAATAATTGTTCATATTCTGTATGGTATTGCAAATTAATAAATACAAAAAAGTTAAATAATTACACAGTTCAGTTAATAATAATAATATTTTATCACCTCACTTTATTTTGAAATTTGATATAATTATTATAAAAATGTAGATTAATATAAAATAATGAAATATTTCAGCTCAGTGAGGAATTAGGCTACGTTCTGTACTCAGCACTGGGATCGTTTTACATTCCTTCTTGTATTATGGTGTTTGTATATATACGTATATATTATGCTGCAAAAGCTCGTGCTCGCAGAGGAATACGCAAACCACTTCGACGTCAAACACAGGAAGCCTTAACTAGTTTTTCCCATAATCCAGAGGTTAGTATTAGTTAGTTAATATGTAGGTAGATAGATATATATTTTTTTAAATTACATTAAAAAATTGAATATTTTTTATCATTACTTTATAATACTGTGAACATATGAAGTGAAAATTTTTATGATAAACAAATACAAAAAAGTTATACATTTCGTTATTACATCATTTCCCTAGGAACGGAGTCTATTATGGTTACGCCTGTTGTCTACTTCACCAAACAACCGATTATTTTTCTAAACATTCTCCACATCACAAGTTTTTTTTAACTGTTGGAGCGACCTATTAAATTTTGTATAGCTATACTGCAAATACTTACGAAATATTTCACTTAAACAAATCATAAATATACGTCACATTTCTCTAATACTATGTTCTATTTCGAAACATTAAACAGTTCATCATAACATTAACAATTTTTGTTACCTACTTTATTTTATTTTAAATAAATATACCTATACAGGGTGTTTTTGAATGAAGTAGCATAAATGATACCAGTGAATCTACATTTCAAAAGAACACGATCTGCAAAAAATCGCCTTAGTAAAATGTTCATCCCTGAAGAGATATGGGTCATTAAAGTTTCCAAAAAAATTATGAAAATTGGCTGTAATTTGAAAACCGAACGAGGTACAAATAACAAATTTTTTACAGGTTGTTTACTAATACAGATGCAAGTTTTCAACTATTTTTCGAAAATTTTAACCCCTCGAAAGGGGTTGAAATAACCACCCCTCAAGCCATTTTTTGCCATAACTTTTATATTTCGTAAAAACTCGATATCCAAAAATACGCATTAGATAAACTGGTTCTTTTAAAAACTTTTACCTCTCTAGCAATTTTCCTTTAAAACTTTTCGTTTATTAATAAAAAAATAAAATGTATTACCATTCACCTCACACCGTATATGATTGCAATCAATCAAAGAAAAACTAAGTGTGCTGCTGTCATGCCAGTTGTCACAATTAACTCTTCTGTAAGTTGTCACTGTTATCAGCTAAATACTTTTTGGGTGTAAATTAACAAGAATTATGCCAAATTTTACTAATGATGAATATGTGGACATGCTACAAGTGTTTTTTTCTACGATCGTGCAAAATTTACTACTTATTGCACTACCTACTGTGCCAAAAGTTTAA
>NW_019418053.1:6769-23422 GCF_000390285.2 Anoplophora glabripennis | reverse complement strand
CGGTGTGAGGTGAATGGTAATACATTTTATTTTTTTATTAATAAACGAAAAGTTTTAAAGGAAAATTGCTAGAGAGATAAAAGTTTCTAAAAGAACCAGTTTATCTAATGCGTATTTTTGGATATCGAGTTTTTACGAAATATAAAAGTTATGGCAAAAAATGGCTTGAGGGGTGGTTATTTCAACCCCTTTCGAGGGGTTAAAATTTTCGAAAAATAGTTGAAAACTCGCATCTGTATTAGTAAATAACCTGTAAAAAATTTGTTATTTGTACCTCGTTCGGTTTTCAAATTACAGCCAATGTTCATATTTTTTTGGAAACTTTGATGGCCCATATCTCTTCAGGGGTGAACACTTTACTAAGGCGAATTTTTGCAGATCGTGTTCTTTTCAAATGTAGATTCACTGGTATCATTTATGCTACTCCATTCAAAAACAACCTGTATAATAATATAATAACCGAGTGAATCCATTAGTCAAAATATAACAGAATACCTGTACCCCCATCTTTTCTTCAGATGAGAAAAACTGAAGGTGAAACTAAAGTTGGAGGATCAATTGATCGCAACAGCAATACTTCACCGTGTGATGGAGAAAGACAAATTGCTACAATAGAAGCACATCCACGAAGCATTCCAATTCCCACAGTTACCTGTGATTTGGCTTCAGATATATCTACTAGCGATGCCGCTGATAATACTCAAGAAACACTTGATCAGAAAGACACCCTTAAGGTATGTATAACAATAATAACAAGAAGAATAATAACAATAACAAAGTGTATTTTCAACTTAGGTTATATAAGAGAAATTTCGAAATAACGACAATTTTCTGTAACGACTATAGCAGTTGCACCCTCTAGCGGTGAAGTTACAAACTGGAAAATATTTTAAATCAATTTCTTTTGTTAATAGATTTTTTACCCCATAATCGTAGCACGTCTAGTATCCTATACAGAGTGTTAGAAGTTTGACTGTCTTAATTTTAACACACGATAGAATACATTAAAATAAACAAAAAAACTTTATAGGACATGGGTCCTAAACTCAACCATTTCCGAGAAAAAAGTTATCAAAATCTCCAACTTGATGTACAAAAGTTAGATTAATTAAGGAATATTGACATAACTGCGTGCATAGAATACCATAAAATACAATTTTTATCACTTTTTTGAACTTCTTTATGCTTAACTCTGAAAAATATTTAGCGTTGTAATAAATTTAAAATTCGATAAAATTCATATTGAGCAATGTGACAACGGCGCGGCGGATAACACGAGGTACTAAGTTGTCCAGCAATACGCAATTCAGTTGGTATTTGGAATTGGACCGTATCTGAGTGTTTTTGCGTACCACTCTATTTCCTTTTCTTGAGGTGTTTTCCAGCGAGTGCGCGAAAATTGGATTCATAATTTGATTAAAAGTTAAGTTCCTGTTTTAAGAGATTCATAATTACTAAAATTCGAGCTAAAATTTGAGCACAACACTATCTTCATACTACAAAATCGATACAATTTACTAAATGTTTCACAATAATAGTTGTTTACATTTTTTTTCGTAGGACAAGTCTGCCGTGTGTACACGTGGTATGCACCAGCTCTGTAGCATTAGGTTAAGCGCTGTTGTCACGCTGTGATGAATACTCGCTGTATTTTGAAAACTGTTAATCTTACGCCTCTGTAATATACAACTTTTTTGTTCATTTATGATTACTCTATCTCATGCTGAAGTAATGACAGTCAAACTTCTTACACCCTGTATACAGCCGTTCCGTACCGTTAATGGATCACCCTGTATATATAACAGAGTGTTTGGAAAAGTTGTTCCAAAATTTAAGGAGGAGAAAGTAGAGCCAAAAATAGTAAAAATTTGTTCCTATAAACATTGGTCCTCCGGAGTACCGTTACTGAGATATGGCCCTCCAAAGAGGTCTTATCATTTGCATATTTTTAAAAATAACTTTCTTTCTGATTAAGATAATGGAATGAAAATTGTAGGTAATAATCATACCATAAGGATCTTTAACTAACATAAGTTTCATCAAAATCGGTTATAAATAAAGTTTTCTAACTACGCTTAACAGAAATTTTTCAATTTTTTTATTCCTTTGAATGATAATAGCTTGATAAAGCTAATAATATTATTTTTTAATGAATTTTGAAGAAAAAATATTTTTTTCGTATTCTGCATGGTTTAGTCAGAAATAATTATTTTTTAAATGATGTATATCTCGAACATTTTCACATAGGCATCTTTCATGGTGGCAGTTTCATTGTAATGATACTAGTGATTGTCACTTTCACGTGCTATCATTTAAATTCTTACGTTTCTTTATTTTCTTAGTTATGATCTTTGTGCTTGATTTGCATTTCATTTGATTTTTTGCTGCACTAAAGCCACTAGTGATTGTCACTTTCAAGTGCTATCATTTAAATTCTTACGTTTCTTTATTTCTTAGTTATGGTCTTTGTGTTTGACTTTGCATTTCATTTGATTTTTTTGCTGCACTGAAGCCACGGTTTGACATAAACAGTTACAATGAACAGAGACATCTCTTAAGGCATTTTTATTTACATTGGATAGTTTAAATTGTAATCTTAGCAGAAACATTTTTGAACAATAAACAGCTCTTGCCATCCATCGAGCCTGATGCATAGCCCCAGGAGGGCGTATTTTTAGTTTTTTTCTAGAATGTCCTCCCAAAACATTAGAGAGTTCTATAAATTCACGATAATCACCTCTCAGTATTGGTTTATCTAATTCACTTTCATAAAAGTACTGATAGGCTCAGGCCTGACTGCGCTGGGTGACGACAAGTACGCACTTCATGTGCGTTCGCGCTCAAGTCGGCACGAGTTAGAAAATTCCAATTTCAACAAAATTTCGTATAGACATGTTTTAGAGTCATTCGAACAAAATTGGAGGGTAGCGTTTAAAATTTTCGAAGTCGGAAAATAAAAGACAAAAAATATATATTGTAATGTTCTAGCACTGTAGGTTCGTAGGTGTGAATAAAAGTACTTAGTATCTCAATTATGTATCTCCAGTTATTTTTTTTAGGTCGCCGAACAGTTCTTATTTATTTACAACCAGGTACACACACACACGAATTACATAAATCATAAATCTGACAGTTACTAAAAACAACTTATTTATTTTCCAATACTAACTACCCTAATTTATATAAATTGCTCCGCTGTAAGTCCGCGGCCAACATTTCGTTACATTGTCTCCTTAAAGATTTCGTCCCGAGATGTTTCCAAGCCCCCATGACGGTATCTGCAAAATGGTCCGTTTTTGCAGAAAGAGGTCCGATGGAAGTAGCAGTTCACCGTCTTGTCCTCTGTAGCTCATCGAGAATGGCAGCATACCAAAACCTCAATGCCCGTATGCTGGAAGATGACTTCTATCATATTTCGGACCATTCTCCAATCTGGATAGCTTCTGGATCCTGTAGACCACATCATTAATGCGAGCAAGAACTTGGTACGGCCCGTCCCAAAAGGTTTGAAATTTTAGTGATAGACCACGGCGTCGTTGCGGGTTGAAAAGCAATATCAAGTCTTCAGCCTGGTACCTCACATTCTCGGCTCTGATATAAATTTCCATCATCCTATCGCTGGCAGTTAGCATGTTAGTCCGCACTCGTTGGTGAATGTCGCTCATCTTCCTTCTCAGATTACTGACGTAATTTTCTCCTGCGAGGTCTTCACCTGGTAGACACCCAAACTTCAAGTCACAGGGTAGACGTAACTTTCGGCCCATGATTATGCTGGCTGGAGGAACGGTAGGCCATTAGGAATAGATGGAGAAAGTGGTCCCAATCTCTTTGATGGTCAGAGACTACTTTTGTTAGGTACCTGTTGATGGTCTTATTAATTCTTTTCACCATTCCATCTGACTGCGGATGTAGTGCATTTGTCCTCGTTTTATGGATACCTAAGACGGAACACACATTTTTAAAGAGGGCCGATTCAATATTACGACCGTGGTCGGAGTGCATTTCCATGGGGACTCCAATTCGGTAAATCTAGTTCTTGACTAGGGCGTCTACTACTGTGGAGCCATCTTGGTTTGGCAAAGTGTAAGCCTCAGCCCACTTACTGAAATAGTCCATTACCACGAAGATGTATTTGTTTCCGAAAATGGACCGGCTACATCTATCGCTATTCTTTCGAAGGGGCTGCCTACATTGTACTGTCGCATAGGAGCACGCCTACGTTTCTAGGGACCATTGCTTGCAGCACACGCAGTACATTTTCTACACCATTATTTCACAACTGCCATCAGTAACCCAGTAAAATCGTTCTCGTAACTTGCCCAGGGTTTTGGCTACTCCAAAATGTCCACATGTGGCCCCATTGTGAATTTCTTCTAACACCTCGGGTACCCTGGTCTTTGGAATGACAATCTGCTGACCCTCCTCCCCACCATCTGCCCCCTCCGGTACGCGTATTAGAAGTCCATCTGCGGCCAACCTCATGGAGTTCCATTGAGCCCAGCACGATTTTACAGATGGGGAATATCTCAAGTCGGCTTACGGTTTTCCCTCTTCCAGTCCGTCATGGTCCGGACCACGTTCTTGGTCTCGTCGCACTTTTTCAGACTGCCAATGGTTATCAATCATCGTCGTCCTGCATACATGAGCGTCTTTTTCTTCAACGCGACTACAGTGTTTACAATCCTGTGTCAAAGTCTTCTGGAGAGGACATCGGCATTCTGATGAACAACTCCAGCACGATGTTCTGTGTCGAAGTGGAACTCCTGCAACCTCTCAATCTACCTGGCTACTTGTCCTTCAGGGTTCTTAAACTATAGGAGCCATTTTAACGCAGCGTGGTCTATTCTTAACAGGAACTTTCTTCCATAGAGATACCTATAAAAGTGCTCTGTTGATTTGACTACGGCCAACAGCTCTCTTCTGGTTACGCAGTAATTTCGTTCTGTGTACTATGGCCTAACCATCCTTTAGGTTCTGGAAAGCCCTCTTTCAGTCGTCTTCCCACAGGAACCGTTTTTCCTTCGGTGAGTTTGGTCAATGGCTTGGCAATGTTAGCGAATCCGGGAACAAATCGTCGGTAGTACGTACATAGGCCCACGAAATTTGTAAGTTCATGCTTGTCTTTTGTCACTAGCCATTCGTGTTCTGTCTTGATCTACTGTTGGCCTACTGCAACTCCCTGGTCTGAGACCACATGGCCCAGGTACTGCACCTTCCCCTGGACGACACTTCTTGGGGCTAAGCTTCAGTCCAGAGCTTCTAAGTTGTTGAAAAACTTTTCATATGGTCATTAAAAGATTTTCCTACAACTATTATGTCATTCAAGTATACCAGACATGTCTTCCATGAGAGTCCTTTCAGCACCGTTTCCATTAATCGCTCAAATGTCGCAGGAGCGTTACACAACCCAAATGTAAACTGTAAACTGCCAGAGTCCGACACCAGTCCGGCAGTTTTCTCCTTATCTTCTGGTGTTATTTCAACCTGCCAATATCCGCTTCTCAAGTCTAGTGTAGAGAAAAAGTCGACGAAGAATCTAGTGGAGCCGTCGTTTGTCTTAACCAACCACCGGTGAAGCCCAGGGACTATTCTATGGATCAATCACGCCCTCTTTTTCAATATCATCTATAATTTTATTGGCCTCTTCTCGTTTAGCTAGTGGTAGTTTTCGTGCGGATTGTCGGTTTGGTAAAGCGTCTCCAGTGATTATCTTGTGTTGAACAATGTTAGTTCTGCCCTTCTGGCTATGTCCATCGTCGAAAATACCCGTATAATTATTGATAAGACTTCTCATCTTTTTCTTCTGATCGGGATTTAAATGGGTAGTAGAAGACTCGAAGAAGTCGGTCAGTTCCTTAGAAATCTTTTGTTCTACTTTTTTATCGGTACACACTTGTCTGATAAATCGAGGATACTGGGTTACAGTACCCCATGACGATCCCTTTCTTTCGAGGCACAGGGTGATAATTTAAATGCATCATCCTCACGGGCACAGTTTTTTCAACCTAGATGAGGGTCCTCCCCATAACAACTCCTTGCCCTACCTGACTATCGTGAATTCTAGGTTGAAACATCATTATGCTTCCAATCCTAAATTCACCATCCGGGAATGCGCCTAATATAGTCTCACACCGTTTTGGTACTATCACGTCCTCGGCCAAAACTACACGAACCATATTTTCTTTCTTCTTATCACTTCGTTATTTATTTTTAAGGTTCCAAGTAGGAAGTTCAGCTCAAATCCCTTGACGTTCATAACATCCATTCCAAGGATTATTTCATTATGTCAGTCACCAACACTGTATGCTTAAATGTGGTGTCTCCAACCATCAGCGTAATGTCCACTTCTCCAGGGATGGTAGCCGGTTTGCCTATAGCTGTACGTAGTCTCTATTTCGTTAGTTTTACTTTGCGGGGTGTGAGAAGTTCTCGCAATTTTCCATCAACCAGTCCAACGACAAAGACACTATCTGATTAGTGCTTCAAGTACGCCATTGTCGCGTTTCTTTTTGGGACATTTTTAGAACAAGTCGGTGGTCGCCCCTTATCTCCGACCGTCCGAGCTGACGATTCAATGTTCTTCTTACAGCGTCTTCTAATATGGCCTATATCGCCACATATCCAACAACATAGCTGCTTTTTGCCATCCTCTAGAAGTTCTTTTATCATTCTTTTTATTGAAACTTCTTGATCCTCGACGTCCTCTTCAAATTTTCGCATTCCAACCTGGCTTCTTGAAGACTGTTTCGCTGCCTCAAATGCTAAAGCTCGTACCAATGCGTCTACCAGCTCATTTGGACAAGCTAAAATTAAAGTTTGTCTGATTTCATGGTCATGAAACCCATCCAAGAATGCTTGCACTGCCATGTTCCATTATCTTCTCAGGTGTAGCCGGATACGCTAACCTCACCAAACGAATTCCTGCAGCGTTTCATTTGGTTTTTGGCAACGATTCTTCAGTTGTGAATGGTAGACATGCTCCATATATGCCAGGCCATATCTAGTTTCTAGGCGACGAACAAGATGCTGATAATTCTCTTGTTCGTTTGGCGAAAGTGTTTGTAGAATGTCGGTAGCATCGCGTCGCAACGCTAGGGTTAAAGCTGTGACCTTATCTTTTGATGTCCAACCATTTGCTTTGGAAGCGGCTTCAAATTGTCGAACATAGTTGGTCCAAGGCATTTTACCATCAAATTTAGGCGGCTTCATGGTGATCTTAGATCCCTCTGAGAACGTAGTAGCTCGTTCCTCTGGAGTTTTGTTCTTCAAGCTAAGTGCCCTTGTTTCCTTCTGCGTACGCTAAAATGTTAGATATTTGCATGTCTGACATGGAAGGTGTAGCTTCGCTAGAAAACCAACCCATAATTGGAGAGGATGGTTGTTATCCTTCACTAGTCGTACCTATATGCAAAAAGTAATACAGTAGAATTCCTCATATGCGTCACCCACGGGACCGGAGCGTGGTCGTTGCACAAGAAAAGTCGGATAATCCGAGGAACAACAAAAAATGAATTAAAACGCTCATAAACGAGTATTTTTGTACATACATATGTAAATGTACATGTTTAAAGAAATGGATGGGTAAACAGAAATACTGTGGTACATACAGGGTGTCCGGTAAGTACCTCCTAATCTCTCGGGAGTGTATAGGGGAGGTCAAAATAAAACTAGTCCTTCCTATAATTTTTTTCCTAATGAGCCCCCTAACGGAGTTATGGGGGGTCAAAGGGGTACCTAGAAATTAACGTTTAGGGTTATAACTTTGAAACCACCCTGTATATTTTAATAAAATTTTCGTACGTTGTATTACACATGGAGCTCTACGATTTGATGCTAAAATCAACTTTTTGCTATTATCAGGTGTCCAGAAACGGACTGGCCCTATCACAATTTTTCTCAAAATTTTGACAGAAGTAATTTTATCAAACTGAAAATATTATTATTAGATACTCTGAAGGTTTTTCTTTAAAAATGGTACTCTTTATTTATTTCGAAAAAATGAACGGTTTGCGAGATAAATCGGTTTTGAAAAAAATTGGTAACAAATACAACAACAATTAAAATTTATTTTTTTACAATAAAATCATTCCCGCTAGTGCCAGCCTACAGATTCACCATAAACATTTACTGGTGGTGAATTAAGGGAATGAATAATGCCGTTTCTTGTAAAATCAACATCTATGACCAAAATACATCTACAAATTATTATTGCTCTTGTCTCCATGGAGTTCTTTTCTATTGTTTTCGTTGTTAGACCCTGTTGATTTTAAAGTACTTGTCAAAGGCGCGTGACAGAATAAAAATTCAATTTTATTGTGGTATTCGTTTTAAGCCGTTAGAAATAACATTTAAAAATGGAAGAATATTCCTGTGCAGAATATGCTGATATGCACCTAATTTATGGGGAAGCATTATGCAACTCCGTGGAGGCAAGAAGACTTTATGAGGAAAGGTTTCCGGGTCGACATTTGCCGAGTCCAAAAACTTTTGAAAGAGTTGATCGTAGTTTAAGAGAAACAGGTAAAAAAAAATAGTGAAAAACGTTAGTGAAACTAATTTCTTCCGAATCCTTTATTTAGGAAGCTTTTTGCCACGCCGTGGTGGAGCAGGAGCCCCGAGGAGAGTACGAGACCCTCATGTAGAGGAACAAATATTGGAAGACGTTGCTAATAATCCTTCAAATAGCATAAGGAAGCTTGCGGCGCAAAACAATGTTACAAAATGGGCTGTACATGAAACTCTGAAAGAACAATTGCTTTACCCGTACCACATCCAAAAAGTACATGCTATGTCTCCAGATGATTATCCAAAAAGACTTCAATACGCCAATTGGTTTTTACAGCATCATATTCGGAATCATAATTTTGGTACATCTATTTTGTTCACCGATGAAGCAGGTTTTACAAGAGACGGCATAATTAATTCGCATAATCTACATGTCTGGGATGAAGAAAACCCTCACGCTTTAGTTCAAACTCGCTACCAACAAAGGTTTATGGTGAATGTGTGGGCTGGCATTATCGGGAATCATTTGATTGGTCCATTTATTCTGGAGCAAAGACTTAATGGTGCTCTTTATTTGCAATTTTTAGAGGAAAATCTAAATATTTTGTTAGAAGAAGTGCCCCTTCAAATAAGAACTGAAATGTGGTACATGCATGACGGTGCACCACCCCACTTTGATCGTTTAGTACGTCAACATCTGACGAATGTTTTTGGTGATCGATGGATAGGTCGAGGCGGACCTGTATTATGGCCACCTAGGTCGCCCGACCTAAACCCATTAGACTTTTTTCTGTGGGGTCATTTAAAAAATAACGTTTATTCAACACCCGTAAATAGTAGAGAGGAACTTCTGCTGAGGCTAACACAGAACTGTGACCATCTCCGCAATAATCACGGAATATTATTTCAAGTGCACCGGGAAAACATTCGTAGGATTAGAAAGTGCATTGAAGTACGGGGTGCTCATTTTGAACATCTACCGAAGTAACATTTAGGTACCTTTGTTCATTGTTGAATGTTCTTTGTTGCATGTCTTGTAAGTAAGTTATTTTTCAAATGTTATTTTTAATTGGTCACTACTTGCTCATAAAGTATAGCCAACCCGTTCAAAGATTTCTGGACTTGATAAAGTTAAAGAAATTAAATGCATGAAATAATATGTAAAAAAAATAAATTTTAATTGTTGTTGTATTTGTTACCAATTTTTTTCAAAACCGATTTATCTCGCAAACCGTTCATTTTTTCGAAATAAATAAAGAGTACCATTTTTAAAGAAAAACCTTCAGAGTATCTAATAATAATATTTTCAGTTTGATAAAATTACTTCTGTCAAAATTTTGAGAAAAATTGTGATAGGGCCAGTCCGTTTCTGGACACCTGATAATAGCAAAAAGTTGATTTTAGCATCAAATCGTAGAGCTCCATGTGTAATACAACGTACGAAAATTTTATTAAAATATACAGGGTGGTTTCAAAGTTATAACCCTAAACGTTAATTTCTAGGTACCCCTTTGACCCCCCATAACTCCGTTAGGGGGCACATTAGGAAAAAAAATTATAGGAAGGACAAGTTTTATTTTGGCCTCCCCTATACACTCCCGCGAGATTAGGAGGTACTTACCGGACACCCTGTATACAGAGTGAGTCATTAATAATGTACACAGCTTAATGGCATATTGTTAACGTCAAAATGTAGTGATCGAACCAAACCTGTCTTAATCAATTGTTGCTTCTTTTCGTTCTACAGTGTTGGAAAAATATTTTCGATTTTTATCTATATTTTAAGTATGTATGTACCGATTGTTTTGAAAATTTGTAGTTTTTGGTTTTTTGAGAAGGCAAATACGAATATGCAAACAGTGTTGAGGTCACGTTTAGAGGGTGCTAGTTATACTGTTCTATCAATGTAAAAATCTGTCTAACTTTTCACATTTTACAATTTTCAATTTTTTAACTACAAATTATTGAACTACGTTCAATTCTAAATAAAAAAAGGTATACTAGTTACAAATCGATAAACAACTGTTTTCGAGATGCAGACGTTTTAAGTTTCTGAGATTCGGCGGGAATTAAATTAGAAAATTAGCAGGTCTTAAGATACTAAGCATAAATTAAGAATTAAGACAAACATTACAGCAACTGAAAATTTTATTATGCGAGTTTAATGCACTTTCATAGCCTTTTATTTAAATTTTGTCTGACGTTAAATAAAGTTCTGTGTTGTTTGATTGAATTATTGATTCTTGAATATTTGTCCACAGTTGTTCATGGCCGTTAATAATGTTTTTGTAAACTACATATTTAAGATATCCGAAAAAGTAAAAATCCAGGGGATTTAAAACAGGGCTACGTGCAGGCCAATGTGCTTCGCTACCGCGGTGCGGGAAATTTCTTTTAAGATATTCTTTTCTCTTAAAAATAACGGCAAGGAAAAAACTACTTCCTAATCAAATTGAGTAGAATTAGCAGAAACAATATGGTATTGTAGTGACAACTGTCAATTTATTATGTCAATGCCTACTACTTTCGAAAAAATAATTTTCTAATTTAATTCCCGTTGAATCTCAAAAACTTAAAACGTTTGTATCTCGAAAACAGTTGAGTTTATCGATTTGTAACAAGTATACATTTTTTATTTAGAATTGAACGTAGTTCAATAATTTCTAGTTAAAAAATTCAAAATTGTAAAATATAAAAAGTTAGGTTAGGTTAGGTTAGATTAGGTTAGGTTGCCCTGAGAAGGACGAGACTTCTGTTAAAGAAGAAGAGGAGATACTGATACGACCAGTCTTCTTCGTTAGACAGACAAGGTAAAAATAACGGCTATTTATCTATTATTTGTTTATTTATTTATCGTAGTCATATAGTATTATAGTTTTAATTATGGAAAGTATTAAGTTTTTGTATACAAATGCGGGAAGGTACAGGACGGTAATGGACCTCCTAGAACAGACAGTCTTAGAGCGGAACATAGATGTTCTAGCTGTGACGGAATCAAATAAAAATAGAGTTGAAGCCCAGGGGTGGATAACAGATAAGGATAAAGACGTAGCTCTTAGGTTCTGTAATGGGAGGATGAAGTTCAATGGTAAAGGTGGGGGCAATGGTTTTGCCTGGGCGCGATGCGGGGATATATATATATATCCCTAATAAGGAACAGGAGGCTTTTGAGATATTCCTCCGATCGGTAGATAGACATATCAGGGAGAGGACTCCAGAAAAAATCTTGATTGTAGGGGACTTTAATGCTAAGTCTCCTACATGGGGGGCGCCTAGAGCAGACCTAAGGGGAAACTCTATAGAGGAATGGATGGCGGAAAAAGATCTAAATGTGGTAAATAATGGGAAACCTACTTTTGAAAGAAATTGTAGCGTTAGCCATATAGATATTACGTTGTGTAGTAGGAACCTACGAGACAAAATAACGAACTGGGATGTAGATGAGGAGGAAAACCTGAGTCTCCACAAAAATATTCTTTTTGAAGTATCTCGGAATAAACCAAGGTACGGGATATTAAGGACAGGAAGAGGGTTTGGATGGCACTTCAATACACCACTATTGGAGAGAGCTAAGGAAAAACTGGCCGAAAGTTTTAATAGAATTATACCAAGCACGATGACACTAGAGGAATTCCAAAGAGTACTCACAGACGTCTGCGAGGCTACGTTCCCGAAACGAATAAAGAGAAGGGGACGAAGCGCTAAATACTGGTGGAACGATGAAATAGCCGAGAAGAGACGGGTGTGTATCAGACTGAGAAGGGAGGTTACCAGAACCGCCAAAAGGAGAAGCCAAGAGGACGTCGATCTGAAAAGAGAGGAGTACAAGCAGGGTAGGAGACAGTTAAAACAAATGATCTTGAAAGCAAAAGAGAAATGTTGGAAGGGCCTGCTGGACGAACTAAATGAAAACGTGTGGGGGGATGCATATAAAATTGCAGTTAAAAGGGTGGGAGGAAGACAACCGCCACAGATAGACGAACGAAAGAGGATGGAAATTGCGAAGAGCCTTTTCCCGGAAGCGGCTAATATAACTTGGACAAAAAGAAGATGCACTGCAGAGGAAGTCCCCCCTTTTGGAANGAGAGCGGGTAAAACGATACGAAATATGTATGGACTACTTCCAAACGTTGGGGGTCCCAGCTTCATGAAGAGAAAGCTCTTAGCCACGGTGGTGTACTCCAAAATCCTATACGCGGCCCCGATATGGGGAAGTGCGATGGGATTCAATAAACATAGGAAGATTTTGGAAAGTATCCAAAGAAAACTAATTATAAGGGTGGCTAGCGCGTATAGGATTGCGTCGACGGAAGCGTTACAGGTGATCGCAGGGGACATTCCCGTGGACCTGAAAGTTAAGAAGAGAGTTATGAGGAGGGAAACGCCAGAAAGACCAGGAGCGGAAATAACAACAACCATCCTCAACGAGTGGCAAGAAAGGTGGAGCAGATACACCGGAAGGGCTAGATGGACGAAAAGGTTGATCCCGGACCTGAGACTCTGGATAAATAGAAAATACGGGGAAACAAACTAATTTATAACACAAGTGTTAACGGGCCACGGATCTTTCAGAGCAAACCTGTATAGATTCAAGGTGGCGGACAGCGATGGTTGTGTCTATTGCCAGATGGTGGATACCGTGGAGCATACGGTTTTTGTTTGTGAAAGATGGGCCAGGGAAAGAGAGGAAATTAACCTGATAGCGGGGGTCGAGTTGACCCCGGATAATCTAGTCGTAAATCTAATAGAAGAAGGAGCAAGGGGTGAGGAGTTAAGCCGGAAATTAAGCCAAATTATGCGGAACAAGGAGATAGAAGAGAGGAGATTGCCGAACGGGGCAAACTAAGGAGAAAAAGTGGACTTGAAGTAATACCTGAAGGTAGTCCCAAGTCCTACTTTAGGGAAAACAAGTGGGAGGGGTTGTAGTGGGTAGAAGTCCCACAGTCCCCTGCGCAATCAACATCATCGCGCAGGAAAAAAGTTAGGTTAGGTTATAATTGTACTGTAGAGTTAGTCCTGTTCCAGCATTCCGACCGACCAGACGTGCCCAGGAAGAGAAGTGAATCAAGGTTTAGGGAACATAGGTAAAGACTTGGCTGCTGTCCGCTTGTACTAATCATATCTTGCCTTTTCAGTTATCCGCCGTACCACGACAAGGAAAGGTGCACTGTTGTCTCTGTCCGGTGCACTGGACCTAAACTGCGAGTTCGGCTTATAGGATGCTGTCTCCCCCTTTTTCTGTCCTATGAGTTGAAACGCAGGTCGTACCGAACCGCCGAAATACGACAAGGAAGGGTGCATTGTTGTCACTGTCCGGTGCATTCGACCTAACTTCGCGCTCTGCTGACAGAATGTCCCATTTCCTTTCTGTTCTATGAGTGGAGACGCAGGTCGTAGTTAATCTTGTTTCTCTTTCAGGTACGACGTGGTTGGGTGTACTGTTGTCTCTTTCCGGTACACTTAACCTAACTGCGCGTTCGGCTGATAGGATGTTGTCATCCTTTCCTCCTTTTCTGCTCTATGAGTTGAAACGCAGGTCGTAATTAATAAAACTTTTCTTTCAGAGATTTTCTGCCAGCCGCCTGCCAGGATTGAGGAGCCCCGCTGTCACTGTTTTATTACTTGTGTGTAAATATAGTAGCCAAGTCTAGTTTATAGTTATTGTTTGTAGCTTTGCTTTGCTAGATCGCTTCCTTCTTTCTGGTATCTGCACTACCGCTTACCGCATTAACCATTTGCCTCTTTTACCATTCCGCTGGCTCTGCTGTGCTTTTCTTTCGTCAGGTCACCGTTTAACACCGCATCGTTATTTTACCGTTCTCCGTAGTCACCCTGTATATAACCGTAACCGTTTAGTAATAGATTTAGAGGAGCATAGTGTAAATAGGTAGAATTGGACTATAATTAAATGTAAATATTATACCAATTTGTGGCCTTTTATTCCTGTGTGAAGTCTAACTCTCTCTAGACCCTCTGGACATACCGTGTCTTCACTGTAGCCGCCCGTGTAGTGGTGTTTCTGCACTATAAACGGAAACTGGCGCCCGAGGTAACCGTCGCCGCTCAGGCGTCATAGTGACGAACGACGAAAATACCACACGTCACAAATTTGGCGCCAGAGCAGGGACCAAAAAGAAAGATTTAGTGAAGATTTGGAGATTCCGATCATTTCCGAACCGTTCCGAACCCGGCAGAAGACGTCATACGCAGTCAAAGCTGGTCCACCCAGCCAGCCGGAGACCTGCACACCATCTTCTGGGACAACGATAGCAACCTCGTGTTGTTCCCTAGCCGATATTCCCCTGCCGCCCGACCGCCAGATAACCACCGTTCCGACTCCGGCTCCGACACCACCGGCCACGAAGAGTCGCCAACCTCCGACTCCTACCGCCTCCCTGACTGACCAGATAGGCAAATACATGAACTCCCGGGAATGGGATGACGCCCTGTACCTCCCGTTGGCGTACCCCCGACAGAAAGGTGGCGGTACCGATGTCAAACCGGGGACGGAAGAACCAGATGGGTGACCGTGTAGCCCCGGGAAAAATAACACCCGAAAAACAATTATATTTTTCATTATCCGTCCTTTCGTATTGTTAATTATTGTAGCTTACAACAGAAATAAAAGTTTATTTTCTATAAAAGATGATTTTTTTATTTTCCAGGCCGAAATCTTTCAGATGGAGGCACCGAATCTTGAGCTACATGTGTCCCAGGCCGACCAGGACCTAGTCTTATTGGCGCTGGAAGACGCGCTGCAGGAAGATACCGACCAACCCGGACCGTCACGGAACATCTCCGAGGAAATCTCGACCCAATCTGCCCAGGAACTATCCCACACCGTCCCTATGGAATGGAAATTGCCGAACTCCCCCACCGAAACTCCGCTCATATTAGCGCCACAGGCACAACCCGATTTGGGTATTCAACCCATCTCTCCCAAGCAGCTACCGTGGTTACTGACTCATTAGAAGTAACCGTAAAGTAAAGTACTTTGTTATCTGATCATTGGGGTGTACACCTTGAAGCAGACATTGATTTATATATCGCCCCAAAACATATAATTGTTAGATCAATTCACGAAAAAGGTCTTGTTGATTTAAACCAGTATTTATGTGACGTTAACTGGATTTCCCTATTTAACTCTAATACATCTACTGAGCAGCTCTTCCTAAATTTCATTAACATTATATCAAGCAAAATAAACTTAGTTTTTCCAATGAAATCTCGATTATCAACCTCCACAAATCGTAGAAAAAATTTTTGGTTCAACGATCATCATCGGAGATTGCGCGAACACTTGAAATTTCTACACGAGTATTATGTCAGAAATCCTTCACCTGATAATAAAGTTATTTTAAATCAATTTAGATCTCACTATCGTTACCAAATTAACTTGTCTAAGCAAGTTTCAAATGACAATTTTATAAAGACTCATTCAAATCCCCAACAAGCTATGTGGAAAATTATAAACCAACATAGAAAAGTACCTAGAAATACAACAACGCAAATCACTTGCGATGAATTCAATAATTATTTTGCTAACATTGCCAATAATATAATATCAAAATTGCCACCTTCAACAACTCATTATAGAAATTATATCGATGACGTCAGCCACAATAATAAATTTTCTTTCACCCTTGTTTCATATCACGAGGTAGGTGAAATCATAACGCATCTTAAGGACATAAAAAGTTACGATCCTCACGATATTTCAGTAAAAATATTGAAGAGTATTAAAGACACTATAATATTTCCTCTTACTCAGTTACTTAATTTATGTCTGTCTCAGAATATTTTCCCTAGTTGTCTCAAAATATCTAAAGTTATACCTATCTTTAAAAAAAATGATACCAACGATCCATCAAATTATAGACCTATATCGATCATCCCTTGTTTTGCAAAAATTTACGAAATAATATTGAAAAACCAACTTGTTGTATATCTAGAAAATAGTAATCTCTTCAGTCCCAATCAATTCGGTTTCAGAAGTAATATGTCAACTACACTTGCAATAGACAGGTTGACTTCATTTATAAACAGTGGGTTTGATGAGGGTAAGTATGTGTGTTCGATGTTTGTTGACCTCACCAAAGCCTTCGATTGCATCTGTCATAATATACTTATTGACAAATTGCAATTTTA
>NW_019418053.1:0-5113 GCF_000390285.2 Anoplophora glabripennis | reverse complement strand
GCCTGCCAGGATTGAGGAGCCCCGCTGTTACTGTTTTATTGCTTTTGTGTAAAGATAGTAGCCAAGTCTAGTCCATAGTTATTGTTTGTAGCTTTGCTTTGCTAGATCGCTTCCTTCTTTCTGGTATCTGCACTACCGCTTACCGCATTAACCGTTTGCCTGTTATACCGTTCCGCTGGCTCTGCTGTGCTTTGCTTTCGTCAGGTTACCATTTAACACCGCACCGGCATTTTACCGTTTTCCGTAGTCACCCTGTATATAACCGCCACCGTTTAGCTTTAGATTTAGATTAGCATAGTGTAAATAGGTAGAATTGGACTAAATAAATGTAAATATGTCCCAATTTGTGGCCTTTTATTCCTGTGTGAAGTCTAACTCTTTCTAGACCCTCTGGACATACCGTGTCTTCACTGTAGCCGCCCGCGTAGTGGTGTTTCTGCACTTTAAACGGGAACTGGCGCCCGAGGTAACCGCCGCCGCTCAGGCGTCATCGTGACTAACGACGAAAATACCACGTCACAAATTTGTACTGGTGACGTAGGTCTTACTTGGAACGGCTGATGGCTCGACTGGTCTCTACGATGCCTCGTGGTCAACTGTACTGCTGACGACGGCTTACTGGAATGGCTGACGGCTCGACTGGACTCTGCGATGCCTCGTGGTCGACTAAAACTCTTGCGGCGGCTTAATTCCTAAGCCCTGGCTATGCTTCGGCAGCGACTGCGTAGCTCTCCTAAGACGAACTTGTAAAAATCTTACTCAGGTGGTGGTGACGTATTGCTAGCTAGACGGCAGGCTGGAGTTCGGCACGGCTGTTACCTACGGTGGCAGGTCGAAGACTGGCGTACGCAGTGTGAATTTTCAGGCCATCGGCTTAGCGCTGCGCGGTGACGGACGGCGTTTGAAATGCCAATAACAATGCCGGTGCGGTAAACTATATTTATTAATTAAATTTAATAAAAACAAACCAAATGTGGGGTGTCGGAAAATCACTTCGTTACAAAATAATAAATTGCCCAATTGTTTGACACCAACTGGATGGAAATTGAAAGAAAAATTAAAAACATAATTTCACAATATCAACGTGAAAGGAGGAATTATAAAAAAAAATTAAAACATCTGGCTCGGATCAGCATTTCACACCTAAGTGGTTTGGTTACAATGCATTGTGTTTTATGCATGACAGAAAAAGCAGATCTATGGGGAATTTGAGGTAAGTTATTGTTTATTGTTTACTTAAATTTTAAGGGGTGTAGGTAATCACAAAAAACCAGTTACAAATTGCTAACATCAAACTATATTCCATGATTTTTATAATCGTCTGTATATTTACGCAGATTTTAATTGCCAGGGTACTTGTCCTTGGTCTGAAATAAAATATTCACAATATTCGTTTCTTATATTTTGTGCTTCTTGTAAAGATTTTCTTGCCACAGGCTTCAGAGGTAACATCGATTCAGTTTGTTGTGATTCATTCCTCTATGATCCATTTCTAATAGTTCCCGAATCTATATCTTCTTGTCAAATAACCCGGGTGGTGTATAATTATTGTTTGATTCGGCATTTCGGCGCAGGTAATTGTGTAATAAAACACAAGTTTGCACAATTTTTTCTACTTTTGATGGTTCTAGGAGTGTAGGTTTTCGGAGAATACGAAATACAGATGCCAATATACCAAACACATTTTCGACCATCCTTCTTGCTCGGCTCTGACGGTAATTAAATATGCGTTGCATAGATCCGCGTACCTGGTGTCCGTTTCATTATACGAGGTACGTCCAGAAAATAAGTTTCGTTTGGTAATAAAATTAAATTGTGTACAGATACAGAAAAAATATTTATTGCACAAAATTCTACAACTCTTAAACTACTTTTCCACATAACTGCCGAAATTTTGCCGGCATTTGTCATAGCGTGGCACAAGTTTTTGTATACCTTCTTCATAGAAGTTTGCCGCCCGTGTCTTCAACCAGTTGGAAACATTTTCTTTCAGCTCTTCGTCATTGTTGAAGTGTTGACCGCCAAGGAAAGACTTGAGATGTAAGAACAGATGAAAGTCGCTAGGAGCGAGGTCAGGGCTGTATGGAGGATGGTCAAACACGTCCCAGCCAAATCCCTGTAGGAGGTTTTTCGTCACATTTGCAGTGTGTGGTCGTGCGTTGTCGTGAAGAAAAACAACACCTTTTGACAGCAATCCTCGGCGCTTATTCTGTATTGCGCGGCGCAATTTCCTAAG
This sequence comes from Anoplophora glabripennis, assembly GCF_000390285.2. Lineage (NCBI taxonomy): Eukaryota > Metazoa > Arthropoda > Insecta > Coleoptera > Cerambycidae > Anoplophora > Anoplophora glabripennis. The sequence continues at coordinate 2,877 of NW_019418053.1, read as the reverse complement.
TGTCTCGCAGTAAGCATCTGCTTTGATTGTTTGACCACGCGGTAAGAAATCAATGAGTAAGATGCCTTTCCAGTCCCAGAACACTGTGCACATCATTTTCCGAGGTGTCAAGATTTGTTTCGGCTTAACCTTTGCTGGGGATGAAGTGTGCCTCCATTCCATTGATTGCCGCTTACTTTCAGGGGTGTCGTAAGAAACCCAAGTTTCATCTCCTGTGACTATCTGTGTCAGAAATTCTTCGCCGCCTTCATCATAACGGGTCAAAAACTGAAGTGCACTACCCATCCGTTTTGTTTTGTGTTGCTCAGTAAGAATCTTTGGTACCCAACGTCGGCAAAGTTTACGAAATTTCAGTTTTTCGGTAACAATTTCATGAATTAGTGATCGTGAGATTTGGGGAAATTCCATAGCGAGAGCACTAATTGTAAACCTGCGGTTTTCCCGGATCTTGTCATCAATCGCGTGAACCAGTTCTTCTGTAACCAAAGATGGACGCCCACTTCGTTCTTCATCGTGCACTTCACTACGTCCTTCATTGAACTGTCGGACCCATCTTCTCACCATTGAATCACTCATCGCATTTTGTCCATAAACTTCGCAAATTTGCCGATAAATTTCAATTGGTTTCACTTTCCTAGCATTCAGAAAACGAATCACAGATCTGATTTCACAAGCGGCGGGATTTTCAATCAACACCGACATTGTAAACATGCACAACAAAGCGTACGTGGCTGACAGCGATCTCCAAATGGCGCACGTTTCTTCTCCTTGATACAGAGCGTCTACCGCGCATATGCGGAACTGCGATCGCAGCGCTGCAGCGGAACTTACAACTGGTTGAAGACACAGGCGGCAAACTTCTATGAAGAAGGTATACAAAAACTTGTGCCACGCTATGACAAATGCCTGCAAAATTTCGGCAGTTATGTGGAAAAGTAGTTTAAGAGTTGTAGAATTTTGTGCAATAAATAATTTTTCTGTATCTGTACACAATTTAATTTTATTACCAAACGGAACTTATTTTCTGGACGTACCTCGTATTTGGTGATAAGGGAAAAACATCGTCGGCTACAAAAACATAAGGTACAGGTAAATCAGTTTACAACACCAAAAATTAAAACCAAAAAGAAAAGCAATAGAAATATGGAGCAGGACAATGAAAGTACACAAGTATTTAATATGATGAAATCAATGTATGAAAAAAGAGAACGTGATGAATATGATGTATTTGGAGAGATGGCAGCTCATAATATTAGAAGCTTAAAAATAGAATACTCAAAGATTACCGTGCAGCAGCAGATTAGAAATGTATTGTTTGATGCTCGCAGGTGCCACCTTTCACAAAGCAATGCACAATCTTTTACCCCAGTGCCTTAACCCTACCCGTCATGGGTCACTACCTCATCTGACAATTCAACAGTAACTACAAGATCCGGGCAGGAAATTGAACAATTTACTATAAATGAGACTTCAAATGACTTCAACCCAGTACAAGGAAATTAAACAATAACCCAAAGTATGACACTGAATAAACTCGTACAAATATGAGTACATATATTTTATATTTTATTATTTTCAAATACCAGAACACTTATTACTTTTCTTTATATGATAATGTTAAAATTAATTAATTTCGATTTTTTTTTTAATAAACAAAAATAAATAAAATACTATTTTTTATTGCTTACCTTTATACAATCATTAATAACTTCATTTAGGGCATCACACGCTTCTGGTATAATTCGTCATATGGAAGTAACTGATATTTTACATAAGTACAGTAAGCTTTGATAACTGTCCCCAGTGGCAAGAAACCTGTGTTACTGCTAATCGATCTTTAACAGAAATTGAATCTCTAAAATTTGTGTTTCTTTGCAACTTTTCTACCTATTAATGTAATTAACTCTTCAAAATCAGAGGAAGACATTCTCAGAAAATTATGAAATGATGAGCGTAGTTCCCCATGCAATCCAATGTCACCATTTTGGATATCGTTCATCAATTGTGCAGCACCATCATTTACTCTTCTAGATAAAAGTGATCGAACCCAATATCTGTGTTGGCGTTTTCTTCTCCTAAAGAATAATAATATTTTAATCATTAATAAATTATAGCTACTAAAAAATATGTATGTACGGATACTTGGCTAGTTTNAACTTGTGCCACGCTATGACAAATGCCTGCAAAATTTCGGCAGTTATGTGGAAAAGTAGTTTAAGAGTTGTAGAATTTTGTGCAATAAATAATTTTTCTGTATCTGTACACAATTTAATTTTATTACCAAACGGAACTTATTTTCTGGACGTACCTCGTATTTGGTGATAAGGGAAAAACATCGTCGGCTACAAAAACATAAGGTACAGGTAAATCAGTTTACAACACCAAAAATTAAAACCAAAAAGAAAAGCAATAGAAATATGGAGCAGGACAATGAAAGTACACAAGTATTTAATATGATGAAATCAATGTATGAAAAAAGAGAACGTGATGAATATGATGTATTTGGAGAGATGGCAGCTCATAATATTAGAAGCTTAAAAATAGAATACTCAAAGATTACCGTGCAGCAGCAGATTAGAAATGTATTGTTTGATGCTCGCAGGTGCCACCTTTCACAAAGCAATGCACAATCTTTTACCCCAGTGCCTTAACCCTACCCGTCATGGGTCACTACCTCATCTGACAATTCAACAGTAACTACAAGATCCGGGCAGGAAATTGAACAATTTACTATAAATGAGACTTCAAATGACTTCAACCCAGTACAAGGAAATTAAACAATAACCCAAAGTAAGACACTGAATAAACTCGTACAAATATGAGTACATATATTTTATATTTTATTATTTTCAAATACCAGAACACTTATTACTTTTC
>NW_019418052.1:21504-23156 GCF_000390285.2 Anoplophora glabripennis | reverse complement strand
CGCATTTCCTACATCCTCCGGAAGTACATTTTTGCACCCCATGCCCTGGTCTGAGACAGTTCCAACATAACCTTAATCTCTGTACCTCATTTCTTCGCTTATCAATTGTCATGTCCAAGAATTTTTTTACAAGAAAATATAAAATGTTGTTCCTCACAAATTACACACGATTGATTGTTTGTAAAAAATGACCTTAAGGACGACCCTGTACCCTTGTTTGAAATTTTGTATTTTGCAGAATTATCAGCTGCCTTACCCCCTTCACTAGATTTATTTGTATCTAATGCTTCCAATACAGTGCACCTATGAGAAAGAAATTCCAAGAACTCCTTCATTGTTGGTAATGAATTTGATGAATGTTTATTTTCAACCTCACTAAGCCATTTTCTTTTAGTTCCCCCATCCAATTTATTGGTAATTAAATGTATTAATAATACATCCCAATTATCTACTGGTTGCTGTAAACCCTTAAGTGCCCTTATATTTTTTTGTACCTCATCTACCAATTTCCTTAATTGTACATACGATTCTTTAACTATTAGAGGAATGTCACATAAACATTTTACATATTTTTGAATAATAACCCTTTTATTTTCAAATCTAGTCTTTAACAACCCTAAAGCAACTTTATAGTTTTCTGAAGACAGCTCCAATGAATGTATAACTTTCCCAGCTTCCCCTTTTAAACATGATTTTAAATAGTAAAACTTTTCTACTGCTGGTAAATTATCATTACTATCTATTAAAGAGGTAAATATTTCATAGAATTGTACCCATTCATCATATGCTCCCGAAAATGTAGGTAGTTCTATTTTAGGTAACTTAACCTTGGCTGAACCGTCACCTTCCCCCGCCTTGTCTGTTATTAAAATCCCTGCCCTTAAATTAGAGTCTAATTTAGCCTTTGTATATTCTCCCATGAAGGATTTTGCCCTTGTTACTATTTTAAAATAGTTTTCTTCAAATTCTAATTGAATTTGTTCCACATCTTCATCTCCCAAACATTCCAATTCCAATTGTATATCATTAAATGATTCCCACAATTCCTCGAACTTTGATAGCCTCTCCCTTAATTGCCCTTTAGTTTCGTCTGAAATGTCATCCAGAAATGCGTTAAATCTTATCAATTGTTCCTGAAATTTTTCCCTTTTTTTAATCAGTTTTTTATGAGCATCTGTCATTTTTGGAGACATTACGTTTACCCTGGTTTATTCTAAATAAGTACATTAACAAACGGAAGCCTGCCTAAGATACTACAGGAAGCAGAAATGAATGGATAAAGTGTACTTACTTCTTGGTAAGTTGTTTTGCTGTTTAATTGCCTACCCGTGACCCAACCTCGATGTGCTGCCTCTGCTGCTACGCCGCCACTGCCTGCAACGTCATGCGTCGTACCTCTTTGAAACCGCTCCGTTCTTGCTAACAGCTGATCAATTCCTCGCTTCGTGCTGTGTGGCGTTATCTCCGCGTTCCTTCTCCACACCGCGCCGTAGCCTATGCTCTCTGCCAATAGTGTGAATGCCTTGCCTCCTTTGCTCTGTTGCAGCCAGTCGTGTCGATTCCCTCTCACGTCTTTCGTTTCACCACGTTCGTCCCAATGTGGTCTCAATGAAATGAAACGTAGATATGTCTTGTGTAACCTGTTGCACAAT
>NW_019418052.1:3500-20312 GCF_000390285.2 Anoplophora glabripennis | reverse complement strand
AAAAAAATACTACATTAAAGTATAAGTCTCGAGGATCATTTTGCGCTTTTGAACGTTCCGAAAGCTTTGGTAGGAGCTGAGATATGAATTTTTAAAGTTGGCAACTTTTAGCCATTTTTCGACCTTAAATCGCCCCTAGCTCGAAAAGGAAGCGTTCTACGAAAAAATTTCAAGAGGCAAAAAGTGTTTATTTTTTCCCAATTTACCTTGGAAAATTGTTTGCAGAGCGTTTTTTTGCAATATTTTTATTTTGTAATTTTTTTGTTAATAACAAATTACCTGCCACTCGAACTCAAAGATGTTACTTAGGTTTTTTGTTCGCAATAACTCAATGCATCGATTACAAAAGGTTTCATCCTGGCCTCTCCTCGTGGTCGGTGACCTTGATTTTCTAAGCATCTTTTTAGGGGTGGACCGTTCGTCAAACTTTAGTTTATAAGATATTTAGCCAGAAGAAATCATACAGAGTAAGTTGCTGAATGTATGCAAAATTTCAAACATATTTTTGGATCATCATAATTAGAAATGTTTAGTTTTTAGAAGTTCAAGTGAAGAGATGTGTGAGTTACCGAAACTTGTTCGTAATGGAACAAACCATACATCAAAAGAGAACTAATACAGGGTTTCAGCGTAGAAAAAGTATTTTCTATAAAAATACTTCATTTTGAACGTCATTCTAAAAATCCACTCAGTAAAAAGCCACATAAGCGTTAACAACAAAATGAAAGAAAAGAAGTAGATAAAGCGAAAAGTGGCATGAAGAAAAGGTGTAAGGAAAATAATTTCGAAATAAACAGCGCAACCAAATTAAACTGAAACGAAAAAAACCAAAAGCTCAGAAGATAAGTGATAACATTAAAAAATTCACTTTACATTTACAAGTTGAATAAAATAAATACAAACTATTGTCAAAAGTCAAACATAAATAATAATAGTTATTTATTGTATGTGTTTTCAGTAGCATAATTATTAATTGGATAAAAGGTAATTAAAATAATGCAGTACAACGTTTTATCCATAAGTAGTACCCAATGAAATATGGTAAGTTTTGTTATACCTACTGGTTGCTATGGTGCGTTGTTTATTCTCAATCATTTAATAAACAGTTCTACCTGAATTTGGTAAAAATATAAGAAAGTAATTTTGTTCCTGTAGCTATTTTTGAAGAAGCTCAAGAAGCAATTTTCCATTTATTGCCAACGAAATCCAGAGAATGGAAGGAAAAACAGAGAGTAATGACAATAAATGAAGAAGTCATGCTATCGTATTTTTTAAATTTGAAAAAAAAAATGCAATTTCATCTATGTGGTCGAAGTATTCGATGTTGATGATATAAATATTGGAAAATATAATAAGCCTATTTGAAGACTGAATCGAGAGGATACAAAGCAAAAAAAGCTGCAGTATTGGAAAGTGCACATATTAAAGAATTTTTGACTGGTGCTTCCGATAAAGAATATTTAATGATTAAGGTAATATCTCTTTACCTTTTACATGTTATTAGGTATATAATAGTGAACTGTGAATTAGGTTGCACTAATATGGGAGATTTCTGGTGCCTGTCGATGCTGCGAATTGACAAATTTGAAAATTAGTAACGTATAGGACGTTGGCAGTTACCTACTTGTTTCAATACCTGGCGGACATTTCAAGAAAACTTACAATTATTATAGGAGAAGGATTTTGCGTTAATGCTGTTGAAATATGCAGAAAATATATTTCTCTGCGCCCAATTCGCCTAACACAAAACAGATTCTTTTTNAAACTGAAACAAAAAAACCAAAAGCTCAGAAGATAAGTGATAACATTAAAAAATTCACTTAACATTTACAAGTTGAATAAAATAAATACAAACTATTGTCAAAAGTCAAACATAAATAATAATAGTTATTTATTGTATGTGTTTTCAGTAGCATAATTCTTAATTGGATAAATGGTAATTAAAATAATGTAATACAACGTTTTATCCATAAGTAGTACCCAATGAAATATGGTAAGTTTTGTTATACCTACTGGTTGCTATGGTACGTTGTTTATTATCAATTATTTAATGAACAGTTCTATCTGAATTTGATAAAAATACAAGAAAGTAATTGTGTTCCTGTGGCTGTTTTAGAAGAAACTCAAGGAGCAATTTTCCATTTATTGCCAACGAAATCCAGAGAACATTACGAAATAGTAGTGTTCGCCGAATTTAATGAATGGAAGGAAAAACAGAGAGTAATGACAATAAATGAAAAAGTCATGCTATCGTATTTTTTAAATTTGAAGAAAAAATATGCAATTTCATCTATGTGGTCGAAGTATTCGATGTTGATGATATAAATATTGGAAAATATAACAAGCCTATTTGAAGACTGAATCGAGAGGATACAAAGCAAAAAAAGCTGCAGTATTGGAAAGTATTAGAGAATTTTTGACTGGTGCTTCCGATAAAGAATATTTAATGATTAAGGTAATATCTCTTTACCTTTTACATGTTATTAGGTATATAGTGAACTGTGAATTATTTTAGGTTGCACTAATAATGGAGATTTCTGGTGCCTGTCGATGCTGCGAACTGACAAATTTGAAAATTAGTGACGTATAGGACGTTGGCAGTTATCTACTTGTTTCAATACCTGACGGATATTTCAAGAAAACTTACAATTATTATAGAAGAAGGATTTTGCGTTAATGCTGTTGAAATATGCAGAAAATATATTTCTCTGCGCCCAATTCGCCTACACAAAACAGATTCTTTTTAAGATACATCAATCAAAAATGTACTTCTAAGTCTATTGGAATCAACACATTATGGCGAAAGTACCCTCAATAGTTGCTTTATTCCTGAATATCGCAAATCCAGAAGCATAAACTGGCCATTGCATGAGGCGCACTTCAACAACTCTATTGGCCAATAAAGGTGCTGATCTTACAACCATCAAACGGCATGGTGAATGGAAGAGCTCCTCTGTGGTAGAAAGTTATGTTGAGGGGTCTGTATCCAACAAACTTAATATTGCAAGGAAAATCCAAGGGGAATATAGCTGTTTCTTACCAGAAGAGACATTCGTAACTTGTGCAAAATATTCACACACTTCAGCAGATGTTATGCATTCTGAAAAAGATGGCAACAATGCTACAAAAAACGAAATGTATTTTACTATAAATGTAAATGTTAATATAATAAGTAAATAAATTGAATTTGATTTATTATAGCTTTATTTTTTTTGATTATTCAACTAATAAAAAAGTATCACTTCAGACGGTTCATATGTGTGGATAAAGTCCGATTATTGTGGATAAAAGGGTATATGCGACACATAATGCGAGATCAAGAATAAGTGCTATAATAAATTTCAGAGAAAGTTGTTAAGAAAAAAAAACGAGATGCTGAGAAATTTAAAAAATTTCCGGGGAATCAAATACACTAGGACTGGACTGATTTAGAAAGATCTAACAGACATTAATTATTGAGTAGTTTAAAGAATTTTTGTATTAGATTAATTAGCTAATGCAGAGCAAAACTGGTTCATTTGCCAAATTGTTTTTTTAACTGATCAGTTAAAATAATACATACATACAGGCTGTTACAAATTCCCTTCTCACTACAGGGATCTCGGAAACGGTTGCGTAATTAGGGGACCAACATTATGCCTCTAAAAAATCAAGGCTAACATGATTAGTTTTCGAAATATTTGAAAAAAAAAACCGAAATTTTCGAAATCCGTTTTTGTTTCATTTCAGCCTTGTTTGAGGTGATATCGAAAAAAGAACAACACTTTCTCTAGGCCACTTTTTGCCCTCTATCGAATGGCATAATCAATTTTTGTATGTAACGTTTCGTCTCTCCAGGACCATCATCAACTTCATTTTTTTAAATACGAGAAATTTTATTGCATTTCTTGCAAGCCTTCATGACTCCCAATACTGTATTGCTTCAGCCCGAAACAGATTCAGACATTTTGTCTCGAAAAATTAATCTTCAGTGAATTCGTTCCAAATTTATCTAAATCTTTTATTTACATTTCTTTGTTTATTAGATTATAGTACACTGTAAGCGTCGTTAGACCCTGTGAAATCCATTTAGTTATTTAAACTATTACCATCACTTGGTCATACATAACTCAATAAGTTGTTGCGTCAAAATTAAAACATTATTACAATTTTAATTTTATTATGACAAATTAACTCTTAGAAATGCATATGAACAACCAAAATGCCAACTGAATATTACTCTTTAAAAAATTTCCGTAAATGTTCAAAATCATTTTCGTTTTGGCAAAGGTTAAAAATGAAGATCAGCGTAATATTATCGAAATTTATTATATCTGTAACTAATGTTTTATTTTAATGTGTGGTAGTAATAGTTTAAATAACTAGATGGATTTCACAGGGTCTAACGACATTTACAGTGTACGATAATTCAAGAAACAAAGATCTAAATAAAAAATTTAGATAAATTTGGAACGAATACACTGAAGATGAATTTTTCGAGACAAAACGTCTGAATTAGGTTAGTGCTGAGGCAGTACAGTAATGGGGGTTATGAAAGCTTGCAAAAAATGTAATAAAATTAGGTCGTATTTAAAAAAATGAAGTTGATTATGGACCTGGAGAGGCAAAACGTTACATATAAAAATTGATTACGCCATTCGATAAAGGTAAAAAAGTGGTCATGAGAAAGTATTCTTCTTTTTTCAATATCAACTCAAATAAGGCTGAAATAAAACAAAAACGGATTTCCAAAATTTCGGTTTTTTCAAATATTTCGAAAACTAATCATGTTAGTCTTGATTTTTTAGAGGCATAATGTTGGTTCCCTGATTANCAAATAAGGCTGAAATAAAACAAAAACGGATTTCCAAAATTTCGGTTTTTTCAAATATTTCGAAAACTAATCATGTTAGTCTTGATTTTTTAGAGGCATAATGTTGGTTCCCTGATTACGCAACTTTGCCCCCATTTAAGCTACTTCGTACCTCTTACCGTTTCCGAGATCCCTGTAGTGAGAAGCGAATTTGTAACAGCCTGTATATACTATACATTCAGTAAAAATCATAATCGTACCCAAGTACCTGCTGAAACTCGCTACTGGGAATCGCTGTAAGAATAAATAAAGTAAGCGAAATTATTAATAATTAAATTAATATAATTAATAATTAATTAATTATTAAATTATAATTAAAATGTTTGAAATTTTCCTCTTATCCTAAAATATATTGGAAGGCTAATTCAAAACCGATAAAGTAGGTCCTGTATATTTCACTAAAAATGTAACTGAACAAACATACCTAACTACGCTTCAAGATGAACTGGTTACTCAATACGAACATCAAACGTATAACTTTTGTGCTTAAAAAATGTTTTCTCATTCAGAAAAAGTTGACATGTTGCTAATTTACGGCGAGTCACAAAAAATTCAAGAAGAGCTGTAGAGTTATATCGAGAAAGGTATCCAGAGCGCCTCATTCCTAGTCATAGAACCTTTACAAGATTGAAGGCTACCTTGCGACGAAATGAAGATGCATTTTCTGTTCGGAAAAAATCAAATAATTGACCGAAGGGTAAGAAACAATATTAATACAGCTAGACTGTTACAGTATCTCGAACAAAATTCACGACATTTTTATACAGCAGGTTAGCCGGGAATTGTATTTGAATAAATTAGCAGTTCAATAAATTTTAAGTCCAATGGGTATCATGACTACAAAATTTAGGATTAGGAGTATTTGCCTGAACGTCACATTGAAAACAGACTTAATTTTACAGGTCAAATTGTGGTAAATGTAGAAACTGTCGATCAGAACTTTTTTCGGCACATTCTTTGAACGGATGAAAGTCGGTTTGTCAGTAATGGTTTGTCAAACAGGCGCAACGGACACTACTGTTCTATTGAAAATCCCCACATTGTAAATCTAGTCTAAAACTAAGGTTATTTTGGAGTTAATGTATGGTGCGGTATCATCGGTAGGCATTTAATTGGGCCTTGTTTTTATGAACATACATTGAACAGGTGAGTTACCTAAATTTCCTACAAATTATTTAGAGATCTTGCGGAATATTGTTAGAAGATGTTCCCTCCCACTCATTACAGCCGTCAGGCGACGCAATATATAAATCATTCTTTTGAGTACCAAGGGATTGGTCGTAGTGGTCCTATCTATTGCCTAGCTAGGTCTCCAGGCCTAAGTCCATTAGATTATGGACTATGGGAATGGATGAAACGTGATGTTTATAAAGAAAATTTAAATACCCGTGATCGCTCGCATTATGGCCAGTGCAACGAGAATAAAGCGACACCCGCAGAAACTCCACAGCACAATACGCAACATTTTCCTTAGAGCAGCGAAATGTGCGGAGTTTGGAGGTAGAACTTTTGAACCATATATTTAATCTCTAAAAATCAAAACACTGTTTTGTATATCAAATATTGGTTATTAAAATTAATAAAATGATAATCGTTTTTGCTTTATTTCCACTGGCTGTATCTGTAACCATTGAGATTTGGACACACATTCACATGAACTTTTTGGTTCAAAATAAACGATATTATAACTTATATACCTTATACTATTGTATTGACTATTCCTTCTAAAACACCTGGTATACTTAATGTTTAAGATTCGCAACTTTTCCTATTTTGTGGCAAGTTGATACAGTATTCCCGATTTCCAAATATGGGGATCCGGTATTAATCTCTGTTATAGATTTATTACCATAGTACTCGTATGTAACTAAAATGTCTTTGCATCCTGCAACTTATCCATTAGTGAACAGTTACATATTGAAATACATAAGGAATTTCAAATGATTAAAAATAATTAGAATTATTTATTTTAACATTTGGAAAATTAAAGTAAAACAGATATTGTTATTAGATATAGAAATATTGTAAAAAAAAGAATAATCAATTATGTAAAATTTAGATAATAAGGTAAAACGTGTGTGAATACAGGAAAGTTATACAAAATTTAAAAAGATGTGAATAACAAGACATGTAGTTAATCAGATGAGAAAGAATCAAACTGGGATACTATATAAAAATTTTATATGGCAACGGATTTGGATTGAAAAAAAGGGAGAGGTGTGCTGAGATGTCAGAATGATATGACATAAAAATTAAGATTGGATTAGATTAATAATTGGAAGAAAAAATTACAATTTAATTAGAGAGAATCAATATATTCTCAACAAAATACTTTTCCAAATAGGAATTAGAAGTAAATAGAACTTTAGAATATAATCAAGATTTGGCCGTTTTAATAAGAGAAAAAGAAAACAAGGAGACACGTACTCGAATTCAATTAAAGGAATGAACCAGAATATCGAAATCCTATAAGACCAGTGGAATATAATGTTTGCATAACATAAAGAACTGAACAGAATTCGTAAGTGAATGTACATTTGATTAATACGTCAAAATAGAACGATAATAACAGTCAAATAAACGTTTGTGGTAGTGGACTTTACTATTACTTATATAAAAATTTTGTTTTAACATTTAAATTAGATAAAATATAGAATATAAAGAATTAACAAAATTTGGTAATTATTTCTAAATTTTTTTAAATCATATTGCTTTATTTGAGAAACCAAAATTTTGTTAATATAGTCTAATTATAAGAATTTAATTTTCCAATGAATTTAAAATAATGATTGATTTGATGTATTACATATAAAAAGTAATATATTGTTTAGATTTGTTAAAAACACTGAAATTTTATTTTTATCAAAATTTGAACCGCCCTTGAGATATTTGATTTCATGTTCTATATAAAAAAAAAATTATTATTAATTTAAATAGTATCAAATTTAAAGAATTAGAATCAGGATTATTTGAAATTTACATTTAGTAATAAAAAAAAATATTATTTAATAATTAATAACATATTATTATTGTTATTGTTGAGAGGAGATTAAAATTAATTTAAATTTATAAAACATATAATATTATTATAAATATTATATGTTTTATGTTTATAAGTTGATACAGTATTCCCGATTTCCAAATATGGGGATCCGGTATTAATCTCTGTTATAGATTTATTACCACAATACTCGTATGTAATTAAAATGTCTTTGCATCCTGCAACTTATCCATTAGTGAACAGTTACATATCTTCATGTCAACATAGGTTTCATGGATAAGAAATCTACCGCTTCAAATCTTGTTTGCTTTACGTGTCTAATGTAATCGATGAATATAAGCTGACGTAGTATACTCCGACATTTCAAATGCTTTTAATTACCACTAAAACCAAAGTCATTTCAACTTTGGTTTTAGAGAAACGCTACCAAAATTATTCCAGTCATACTTGCGTGACAGACATCACCATGTTATTTAAAATGGTCGTCAGTTTTAGCGACTTGAGTTCTCTAGAGATCAAAAATGTCCGGCCATTGTCGTTTTTCCTTTACTGTCATTTAAATTTAATCTGGATTTTGTTTTTCTTGATTTGAAATTATAAATTTGTTTAAACGTGAATTTTTTTGTTTTTTAAATTCCTTATAAAATATGTTGTTATTGTACAGGGTGTCTCAATCTCGATAGTATGGCCCTACTGTGAGGATACAAAAAAATTTAAATAAAATTTGGGACACATGGGATGAAGTAAGCTCGATTTTCAATAGAAAGTATAATCTTTGGGATTTTACAGAAACAACTAATGACGTCATCAATTATTTTTTCCAGAAACATACTCAAATATTTTCCCGTTAAAAAGTCTCAAAAGAAAAGTTGATAAGTTGTTAATTTACGGCGATTCACAAAAAAATACAAGAAGAGCTGTAGAGTTATATCGAGAAAGGTACCCAGAGCGCCATATTCCGAATCATAGAACCTTTACAAGATTGGAGGTGACCTTACGACATTTGCATGCATTTTCTGTTCGGAAAAATCAAATACACTGCTCAAAATAATTAGAGGAACACTTATTAAATATCAATAACTTTTTTATTTGTAATACTATATAAATCTAATAATGCATATCTTATAGACTAACATTTTGTTCGAATAAATTTACGAAAATAAAACAAATTTACATAATCACCCTTGAGACAACAGCGCCAATTAAAAAAACTACAAGAAATAAAGTGAAGAGTCTGTGATCCTGTCTGTATAACATAAAGGTCCTAGTGAGATTTGGTTCACTAATATCGTGTATGTCTTCCATTAGCACGAATTACTGCTTGACACCTCCGTGGTAAGCTTCGGATAAGCCTACGAATGTCTTCTTGTGGTATATTTTCCCATTCTTCGATTAGGGCATTTGTTAACTGTTGGAGAGCCTGAGGTGGGTCTTGGCGCCTCCGAACACGCCTATCTAACAAATCCCAAAGATGTTCGATGGGGTTTAGATCAGAACTTAGCGGAGGCCAATCCATGGATTGAATCCCGTTGTTGTTGAAGTTCATGGTGATAATCGCAGTATGTGGCCTTGCGTTATCTTGCATAAACAGAAAATTTGGACCTATACCATAAGCGGCTGGTATAACATGATCTTCTGGAATGAGATCAATGTACCGTTCAGCGGTTAGAGTCCCTGGAACTATGACAAGATCGGTTCTTTCATCAAGACTAATTCCGCCCCAAACCATCACTGATCCACCACCAAATCTTTCGACTTCTTGTATGGTATCTGAAGAATGGCGTTCATGTGGACGTCGGTATACACGTACTCGACCATCACAACGACTTAAACGAAATCGTGACTCCATCTGTGAAGAGTATTGGTCTCTAATATCGAAGTTGCCATGCCACATGCTCACGTGCAAAATGTAAACGAGACCTTATGTAATACGGAGTTAAAATAGGTTTTCGCATGGGTCTTTTTGGTCTTAAATTTGCTTCTCTCAGTCTATTCCTAACTGTCTGATCGGAAATTTCCAACCCATGAGTCGTTCTGAGCCTACTTTGAAGGTCTTTTGCTGTGGATGTACAAGAACGCAAGGAGGATAGAATTAAAAACCTGCCCTGAATTTGGTTTGTTTTCTTCTTAGGACCTTGTCCAATGCGTCTCTTATATCCTCCGGTTTCTAAGTAACGATTCTATACGCGATGGATGACAGAAGGGCTTACGTTAAAATCTCTTGCAACCTGTCGAATACTGGTGCCATACTCTATACTAGCAACAACACGAACGACTTCAACTTCACTTAGATGCCTCATTTTTTACAATTTATGCTGAACTGTCAACATTGTTTACTATTCCAAGGCACAGCATATTTCTAAATTGAAATTTTGATTGTATGTTTCACTTTATTTCTTGTAGTTTTTTTGAANTGACCTTAGTTGGGGTAAAAACTGTCATGTAAACTCAAATTTTTTATCTAAAAAATAACTCAACGGTTTTGCAGCTGGCTCCCGGACTAAGAGGTATCCTATACCTATATTCAACGGTTTCGCAGATAATCGTGATAATTTATAAAAGAGGAACTTTAGAGTTTAATTTACCAAAAATGTATTTTATATCTGAAATTTTAACTTAGACTAAAAACAATAAAAATTAATTATTAATTTTTTCCTCACTAATTTGCGAATGACTTGATAACAAAAATATCGAACCCCTTTGACATCAAAATGTAGCTATTTTTATGCTCCTCAAACTAACCTATAAAAAGTTTTATCCTGCTACTTCACTTTTTTAAGAAAACGTGAAACAACCTAAACTTGGATAAATAAATAAACACTTTCGTTAAAAAATTTAAACTTATACTATCATTAATGTTTTGTGCTGAATTCATTTATGAAAAGAAAACTGTAGCAATGCAATTAAAATGTTTGAGAAAAATTCATAAGACGGCATTCTTTTGAATTAACGCAATCTATAGGTTTCGATATTGAGGTAAATGACATTACGCATTGACCACGAGATAAACCATGAATTCTTTCCAACGAAGTATAACACTATGGGCTTTTGATGAGCCAACCCTTAAAAAAATGCATTTTTTTTTCCACCCTTTCTGTCGAGAGATAGAACAAAATGTCAAAACAAAAGTTTTGCGCAATGAATCCGGATATCCATATTTGTACTATTTAATATACCTGAATAGGAAACATTTTTGAGAAAAATTCAACTGTATGTTTGGTATGTAGTTTGCACCCCCTAGCGGTGAAGCTATGAATTTGAAAAGTATTTTCAGCAATTTCTCTTGGTCGATGTATTAATCAAAAATTTTTTCCCGAAGTTCTAGGGCCTACACTTTCTCTAATATTGAACCTGGCTGACGTTAGAGGGACACCCAGTACAATATTAACTTCTAAAATTAACGTTTGGTAATTAAACAATCAGTTGTAAAAAACAAACGAAATTAATTAACAAACAGCTGGGGCAACAATTTCAAGATCAATTGAATCAGCCTTTGGCATACATACTGGTCTTTGGGTTGACCGTTTTTTCTATAAATTTCATCAACATCCATCGCTTTTTGCAATAATAATGCGCAATTTTCGAAAACTGATATTTCCGCGTTCAACCTTTATTTTATAGTTGACAAATTAGTGAAAAATTACTCTAGTATCTTAAATTGCAGGTAATTTAATAATTACCTACAATATAAAATAAATAATATTCAATGTAGATAGGTTGTCTAGATTTTCGTGAGCATGAAAAAAGTGAAAAATAAGTAATTTTGTCACTTATTTGCAGTTCGCCAACTTAGCGTCCTTCTCCCTTCCTGGTCATAGAGTGCAATAAAATGTCTACTAATAATTTTTCAAGTATTCAGGTTTTATGATCTAATTCGACTGGAGTATAATATAAATTTTTAATTTTTACTAATTTCGTTCATCTAAATGTGCTATACCAAGTTTTTATTACTATGTACTATAATTTCAAGAAAGCTATTTAATTAATTCATTTATTTTGAGAATACAGCAGATTCTGTATGTACGCGCCACTACAAAACTATTCTACATGAAATCCGTCAAGTTCAACACACCTCTCCAATCTTTTTCTAAGTGCAGCGTAGGTCGAATGTAACATTTCTTCATTTACTTACAGTACACTCTTTCTTTCAAGAAGCCGCAAAGGAAATAATCAAGTGGCGACAAGTCAGGGGACCTTGCTGGCCAACAAATAGGACCATATCTTCCTATCCACTTCTCTCGAAATTTTCTGTTAAGCCAATTGCGGACTAGCATTGTTGAGTGAGCGGGACATCCTTCTTGTTGGAAATACGCTTTTTGTCTATATTCCAAATGTTCTTCTAATTCTGGACAGAAAAACGTGTCTAGCATCTCCAGGTACGTATATTGATTTAAATTTGCTTTAAAAAAGTATGGCCCAATTATTCGGTTGAAAGTAATAGCGCACCAAACATTTACTTTTTGAACCTTTGACTTCCTGAAGTAATTGTAAAGGAAGGATTTTCCTGCGACCAAAAACGACAATTTTGCGACGATACCACTTCATTAGTAGAAAAAGTGGTTTCATCGGAAAAAATTATATTTTTGTGAAAATATCTATATACCACAATCTTTTCTCCTATCTCTAAACATAACTCCAAACGATGTGCATCATCACCAACTTCTAGAATGTGAATTACTTTTGGTTTGAAAGTATTAAACTTATTTTCTACCAAAATCCTCGGAATATGTGTCTCGTTAACATCGATTTGTTTAGATATCTTCCTTAGTGACAGTCTCGGGTTTTCTTATACCAAATTCAAAACTAGTATTGTGGCTGCATCATCGTCATCGGGTCTCTTTTTTGACCTTTTTACGTTTTTTACATCACCAGTTAAATCAAATTTTCGAATTAGTTTTCTCAGATCTTGGCGGGTAACTTTAACATATGGATATTTTTCATGAAACAATTCAATTGCTTGGCTATAAGAAACGTTACTGATACCGTAACATTTAACAAGATAAATGCGATGCTGTAAAGTAAGCATTATTTGGATGAAATTAAATATCAACACCTAATGTCACAACTAATGTCAAACAATTATTGATAACGATTGCCTTCTACAAATTACTGGTATTTTGATTATTTCCTTTGGAGCTTCTTGAATGAAAGAGTGTACAGAGAACCAGTGCAACACAATGCTCATTTCTTGAAAAGCAGGATAATTTAAGCTATTGCCCAAGTAAATGAAGAAATGATACATTATACTATATAGTTTTCCAGTTTCTTATTGTTAGTAAAATTACACATCAGGTGTCATAAATATACATATACGTATCTATAATGTAAATTTACATTTTGGGTGAGTTACATAAAAGTGTAAAATTACATACTCAATGTAATTTTATTTGTATGACGTAATTTTACATTACCTATTAATGTTGCGTCAAAATAACCAATCATCTAATGTGTAATTTTATATAAAATTTTTATGAATGTATGTTTTTGTGGACTGGTTTAAAACTTAATTCAAATGAAAAATTAATCATTTGAATTCAAAATGACCTCAATAATTCAATGCATTTAATTTACCTGAACTATGCAATGCATTGGGTGCCTATTTTTAAGATCCAAATACATCTGACTATTTTAAATCAGAATCGCTCATAAAAATCATCCGGAAATATTAAACGAACAGCATTATGCACTCCGAGCTCATTAATGCATAAATCGTCCGGACAAGAAATATATTTTTCCAGTTTGGCAACTAAACAGGCCAAACATTCATTCCTGGGAATTTCCGTGCCAGGTAAATTGAAAAATCACCCTTCTGCTTCTATATTTTATCACGGCAAAGCCAAGGGTTTAGATAAATCTAATGATAAGATAAAAGGTCCTCGGTGCCGTTTTCATTTAATTTATCCCGGCGTTTTAAGTCGCCGCGGTATGCTAGAATTATTAGCTGGATTATTAAGTCTGAAGTGGGAAAAATTAATTGTTGTTTGGTTAATGCAGGTCCGGCAAATTTTTGCATGTTTTTGTAATGAAAACGTTTCGTACGGCAGTGAGGTTCACAAAATATATTTCAAGAATTTGATTCTATTTAGTTAAGTATCGCGATGCGGGAGGACGTTTTGCATGTTCACTGTTACTATTATAGTACAGGGTGGCCAAATGAAAACGAAACAGAACCATTTTTAGGAACTGCGTCAAGATTGTAGAAAAACGCTGAGACCCGACGATTTTAGATTAAAGATGGACATTCTTTGCTGGTATTTTTGACTCCGCCACTTTCACACCCAAGCAAGGGTAAGCATCACCCCAAAATATTTAAATGGCATTGGGGGTTGAGTAATATTTTTTTTGAAAGCTGTTACAATTCTCTTTACAACAGACTTTAAATTTTATAATTCCGCCCAATACTTATTAAGAATTTTGATTTTAAAGTTGAAACTTATGTACAAACAATTAGTAACGGTAAAAATGTCAGTCATTCGAGTTAAGTACGCCAATGGTATAAATTTAGTATTTCTTGCGTTACATTGGTTTTTGGCGATTTGTTATCACTTTCGTAAAAAAAACACAATTGTAAAAAACAGAAATGAATGCTATACACACACAATGAACGTAAAATTAGTGGATTCCAAATTATTTTCTAGTATTATTTGGAAGCGTTGGTTGGTAGTTTATTTAATTGTGTTTTTGAAAATTAAACACTATGGTTTATTCCATTGCGGAAAGGGTAGATATCATTTCGCTTTACTTTATGAACAATAAATGTGCGAATAGAACAGCTCAGCTATTTAATGAACAACATCAAGATCGACATGTCAAGAGCAAGTATGTTCTAAAGTTAGTAAAAAAATTTCAAGAGACAGGGAACGTAGCCAATAAAAAACGAGAAATAGGAAAATCTATAGTTAGTGAAGCTAGTGAAGTTGCAGTTTTGGGACAAGTTTATCTTGATGCTACGTTAAGTACGAGGCAGCTGGCATCTGTGTCTGGGGTCAATCGAACTAGCATACAAACCAATTTGAAGAAGAATAAATTCCATCCATACAAAATACATTTAATCCAGGAACTTCATGAGGATGATTATGACCGCCGTTTGCAATTTTGCGAATGAGTGAGCGAGCAGGGAGCGATCCACAGTTCCTTTTTAACATCTGTTTTTCTGATGAATTTTTCTTGAACGGGACAGTAAATTGTCACAATTGCCGCTATTGATCCGATTCAAACCCAAGAGATTTTCACGAGGTGCATACACAGCAACCGGAAATATTAAATGTATGGGCTGGAATATTCGGTGACCGGCTGGTGGGTCTTTTTTTTCTACCTGGTAATTCGATTGGCTAAATGTATTTGCAATTACTGGAAGACGCTATTGACTCTTCCTCGACTGATATTATAGAAAATGTTCCAGAGTATGATGAAGATTATTTGATTTTTCAACAGGACGGTGCTCCTCCGCATTATGCGTTAGTTGTCCGTCAGTATTTAGACCAATGGAGTTGGTTAGATTGAGAGAAGTGGCAGCACTGAATGGCCTCCACGATCACCGGATTTATCGCCCCTTGATTTCTTTTTGTGGGGATACTTTAAAAAGTAAAATCTATAAAACACAGCCAGCGTCGCTGTAAGATTTGCGTCAAAGATTCGTCGACGAATGCCGTCGAATCACTCCGGAAATGCTTCGGAATGTGCGCGAACGTTTCGAACAAAATCTTTATTCTTGTATGGAAGCGCGCGGTCATCAGTTTGAACATGTAACCTACAACTCGTCAATGTTTGACTAGGCATTATTTGACTGGGTATTTGGCTAACTCTGTGGAGAAGGGAGTGGTTCATGATAAAACGGGCGCCAGACAAATTTTCTCGCCAAGTACATACATACCCTTTAATAGTCAACTACCAAAATTGTCAAAATGTAGCTGAGTATAAAAGTCAAACACAAGTAAAGTTTTATATGTTTTATTACATAAAAAAGTAAAGTTAACAAACCAAGATAATATAGGTACCTATGTGAATATTCTGAATTGATATGAAGAATAAAATAAGCAAAATAAATCTAATAAACGCAAACTTTAGAGATTAGGGTAAGAGTTTTAATAATAATAATCATCAAGCAAAATGCAAAATAGCGTACCCAAAATTAACCTTAGGAACAGCGTCGCTTGAGCTCAGGCGCGTGCGTATATATATATATACATATATATAAAAGCAGATAAGCATATACGACCGGAATTACCGCCCTAATTTCCGCATGCGTAATACAAAATAGCAAAAAAAATAGTTAATGCGACAAAATAATGCGTCGAATTTTATAGCATGTAAAATAATAGTAATAAATATAAGCATTAAGCAAAGCAAAGCAAGGCAGAAATCTATCATTAACGCAAATAATAAGCGAATATTCGTTAATATGCAAATTTAGGCTAATCTTCTTTCATTGTTAGCCAATAAAACACAAGCTTAATACACTAAATACAAATACGTATGAAGCAGATATACTAAATAATTTCTGCATTCATGCAGATGCAACTAAAATGAATATATGGCAAAACTATTTAAAAAAATGTTACTAATTATCTTTAACTTTTAAATAATAGCATACCAATAGCAAAACAAAAATGAATAAATGAAATACCGAAAATAAATGGTTGAACTTGCGTGCTCTCCTGCTTTTGCTGTCAGTCAGTTGGTGCTGTCAGCCACAGATCTTGGTGGTAAGACAAAATATATGTAAGACCTCCGTTGAACTGATGAATTCGGCTGGAACTGCCGCAATGATCGTTAAACAGAGATCACATCAACCGTGAGTCTCAGCAGGCACTGCTCCAGAAGGCATCCACAAAAAGAGAACAGTAATCCAGAAGAGGACGTCCAAGTACAACAAAGGTGTCGCTCTGTCAGGAACAGACTCCAGAAGCAAGGATTTAAGTCCCAAAAAAAACCCTAAAGGAGGAAATAAAAAGAAATA
>NW_019418052.1:0-3268 GCF_000390285.2 Anoplophora glabripennis | reverse complement strand
TTACTAATTATCTTTAACTTTTAAATAATAGCATACCAATAGCAAAACAAAAATAAATAAATGAAATAACGAAAATAAATGGTTGAACTTGCGTGCTCTCCTGCTTTTGCTGTCAGTCAGTTGGTGCTGTCAGCCACAGATCTTGGTGGTAAGACAAAATATATGTAAGACCTCCGTTGATCTGATGAATTCGGCAGGAACTGCCGCAATGATCGTTAAACAGAGATCACATCAACCGTGAGTCTCAGCAGGCACTGCTCCAGAAGGCCTCCACAAAAAGAGAACAGTAATCCAAGAGAGGACGTCCAAGTACAAGAAAGGTGTCGCTCTGTCAGGAACAGACTCCAGAAGCAAGGATTTAGGTCCCAAAAAAACGCTAAAGGAGGAAATAAAAAGAAATAGTAAAACTATTCCACGACGTGTTTAAGATTAAGATTTTAATCCAAGGAATTAACGATAAGTCTCACACAGCGTCGTGTCACAAATCCTTCCAAAGAAGTTAGAATTTCGGGATTTCCAGCAAAATATTTGCTCCAAAAGAACTAACGACCCGCAAATTCTTTAAATTTGGCCGCAAAAATTAATCCTAATTAAAGATGATTATACTAATCATAGATTTCCACGAGCCACAATCACACACGCCGTTGTTAACTTTTTTTAAGCCGTCCAAGCACCCAAGTTCCCCTCCAAAATGAGATGGAAGATCGAAAATATCTAGGAACATGTCGTGGTCTGATTGGTTAGTACCTCAGCCAATCACAACCGTATGTTCAAAAAATTATTACAAATATTAAGTTTACTTATACATAGAGAACGATATAACAACCCTATACCCACATTTTATTATTTAAACCATTTATATTAACCCCCTAAACCTATATTAATGCAAAACACATAACCGCAACTTCAAGATTCGAATTAAGTTTGGCAATACTGCCAGAAATCAGTTGTATTTCGATACCGGTGAACCGCGAATCGACCCAAGCCAGAATTTTAACAACAAACTCCAACACATAAAAATCGATATCTTTATTAAATAGGTACGAAATTTAAATAGGAATAAATCAGCTAATGTGAGCGATTATACGAGATGAAACGAAATGAAATGAAAGTAATTGTACTAAAGAAAATTATTAACTGATTATATGTATAATATTTGATCTAATTTTTTTTTGGGCGCGGCGGTAGCCGAAGCGGCCGAGGCTTGCCTACAGAGGCGAGCCAGGGCTGTGCGGCAAAACCGTAGTGGGTTCGAATCCCGCACGCGGCAGGAAAATTCTTTCGAATTTTCCTGTCTTACTATGGATGTTTGTGATTGTTAAGGTGGAGGGTAGTGTAAGTTAGCAGGCAAAAAGGGCCAAGCATGGCCTAATTGCTGGTAAGCTTCATTATCTTTACCTTTTGATCTAATTTTTAACGATAACAAACCGAAAATTACAATGAAATTTTAAAACGTAACAAACATTTAATCAACTAAGTAGTAAGTAAGCAACTAAACATAATTTAAATTTTAAAATGTAAATTTTTTTCAAAGTATTGGACGGAATTTTAAAATTTAAAGGCTGTTGTAAAGAGAATTGTAAGAGCTTTAAAAAGAAATATTACTCAATCCGCAATGCTATTTATATATTTTGAGGTGATGCTTACCCTGGATTGGGGGTGAAAGGGGCGGAGTCAAAAATACCAGCAAAGAAAAAATCGACGGGCCTAAGCGTTTTTCTACAATCTTGACGCAGTTCCTGAAAATGGCTCTGTTTCCGTTTCATTTGGCCACCCTGTACTATTTAGATATATCGTGTCCACAATTAAAAAACTATCTTAAAAACAAGCTTTTATTAAAATACATTAAAAAGAAAAAAATAAACCAAGGCGTTCATAAAAACCTAACCATTGTGTAAACCCCAAACCCGCAAAAGGGTTGAATATGGCTGATCTATAGAAGTGTCATCAGCAAAAGTTTATTTGGATGGTATTAAATGCTAGTTTCTATACCTCTTTTCGATCCTCCATAATAGGTCCGCCAATTTGGATTTAAGAATTTTCTAATTGAAACCTTATAATATAAATTGTCGCTTTTCATTATAAAGCTATACCTTACCCTCACTATTTCACTCTATTTCAGGGGATATTTTAGCGTTTTACTAAAAAATTCCGTGGTAAATCGGTTTTTGAGCTCGGGATTTAGGTTCAGCATCAAAAAATATACAATATCTATGTACTCGTGTCCCTGGTACATATTTTTTTTGTGGAGCTGTGCTATTTTAATGGTAATTACAATACACCATTAATAATATAAAAATGCATAATAATAGGTGCATGCTTGTATTCCACAAGGTTCCAATTTGGGTCCACACTACATTTATTTTTTATTACCGATCCTCCTGAAGTCAACATTTGATATTTGTTGACTGTTTTAAACTTTAATATGAAATTAATTCTCGATTGATTTCATTCATCTGTGTCTAGTGGTTCTAGATCATTTGTTTTTTTATTGCTTACCGATGCACGTAATTTAAAACTGTTTTGAGTACGTATTAGGTTTGAACAATTACAAACCAAATCAAATTGATTGTCCGGAATTTTAAGAAAAATTAATTTTTTTAAATCTCTGGAAAATTCTAGACAGTAAGTAAGCCTTATTTTAATATGTTGGCCCTCGAACTAATCTTTTAACAAATTTTCCTATTTTGAATTTTATAATAAAATTGGACATCTCGTTTAGCTTGAGCATTTCCAGTTTGGTTTGTTTGGTTTCAGATATAACAGAAAATTTAGTTTTATTTATTATATGTATTCTATCAGATTTATTTTATATTAACATTTTTTTATCAAGCTACTGACGGTCTAAATAAATTCGAGAAAATTAACTAAGAAAATTAACCATAAATATAAGCCCTGTGTCAGTGATTTCGACATCAAATAGTGTAAGATCCGGATTTTACAAGCAAGGTAAATGTGTGGTGTGATGTTTTTGGTGACAGATTTGTCGTTCCGATAGTGTTATCTGCACATTTAAATGATACTGCTTATTTAGAGTTTTTAACAAACGCCTTACCGGATTTGTTGGAAGACGTCCCTTTACAAATCCGGGCCCAAAATGTTCTTCATGTGTGATGGTACACTGATGGGCATCTTAAAGTCCCCACTAGTTGGGTCGCTCTCGTTCTCTCGCGCCCCACCACAAATAATTAGATATGTTTCGGACTGGGAATGTTGTTTGGAAATGTACACCGTGGCACCAAAAACTGTTGTATTCAATAGGGTGAAT
>NW_019418051.1:17656-23368 GCF_000390285.2 Anoplophora glabripennis | reverse complement strand
CCGTTGTTCTTGGGTAATATAGTATTTAATATATTTTTTATGAAGTGCATATATGAAAATTTAAATTTTTATTATATAATAAATATTCAGATATATCTAGAAAATTATGAAGAATAATTAATATGTAACTGAAAATTTCAAAAGTACGTATTTGTTCGTTCATATTTCATTTCAAAATTTAATGTAAAGTTATGTGCGTTTCTAATTAGAAATTTTAGAACTGACCTGGTAATGTAATAGTCCCCTCGTATCTAACCCTTCAAAATGGCGACCTCCTTTATTAGTAAGTTTGCGCATCTTGACGCTCATTCTCCCTACTCCATATCTCTGATATAACCCCATTTTGGGCTCGTGAGCTGTCAGTGTAGTGTAGTTGACCATTTTACCGGCCTGACCGACCACTGTGGCTCACTTTTCACAAACAGACCGGACTGTGACCAATATACCAGGTAGAATCGTTGATGTCACACTGTACACTTATACATTTGCTTATTAAATTATGTTGTTTAGCTTAATCACTTTTTTTTCTTTGTTCGGTTGTCCTGTCTCTCCCGACGGGCGTTCCGCCCCCAATCGCCGACTAAGCTATCGGGTAAGTCCTTGGCGCCAGTACCAAATTATTATCCGGAGGCGCGACCACAGACGTAGGCAGCGTAGCAGCTAAAATTCATTTCTTATTGAATATGGAAGTATATGTGGGTCAACAACATTGTGGACAGATTAGTTGTCCCTATTTCAGGCAGTAATAGAAATATTACGTGTGACAATTGGTATACAAGTTTGGAACTATTTGAAACATTACGCAAATATCACAAACTTACAGCAGTTGGTACTATCCGCAAAAATAAAAGACAAATTCCACCTGCATTTCTAAATACCAATAACAGAGACATATAATCTAGTTTATTTGGATTTCTAGGAAACTACACTATAGTATCATATGTAGGTACCAAAGAAGGGGAAGGTTGTATTATTATTATCGTCTCTTCATCATGATAATACAATAGAAAAAAATAACAAGGAACTCCCGGAAATTATTGTATTTTATAATTCAACGAAAGGTAGCGTTGATACAGTTGATGAACTTTCAGCAAATTATAATCTTGCTAGAAATAGTGGTCGTTGGCCACTGACACTATTTTTCTGCCTCCTTAATACTGCGGGAATAAATTTTCAAATTATTTTCCAAGAAAATAAAGGTGATAAAATTATTCCAAGAAGAATTTTTCTAAAAACATTAGGACTGCAGTTATTAGATGAATACCAAAAAGTAAGAATGTCAAATCAAGATTATCACATGAACTTAGAGGTAAAATTATTTCTATTAGAGGGGAATAAACAAGCCCACCACAGAAAAAAGATTTAACCAATCAGGCAGATGTCAAATGTGTACCCGTAAACAAGACAGAAAAACAAAATATACTTGCGAGTCGTGTAATATATTTTTTGTGCTTGGAGCATGCAAATATATATTGTGAAAATTGCCCGAAAACTGTTAGCGATGAAATTCTTGTACCCATATAATTTTTTAATTTTCTATGTTATTTTAGTTCAATGACCTTAATACATCGTTACATTGTAGTTTTTGTATCTTTTATATCTTTCTCTAATAAACTATAAAATTTTTTATTAGCTAATGTTTTTTTGAATGGTGGAAATCGGGGTTCTACCTATAAATAATACAGTAGAATCTCTATAATCCGGCACTTTACTACACCGGCACGTCCAGTAATCCGGCGTTATTTTTTCCGCGCTTCTTTACTATCCTTGAAGAATACAGTTTATACAGTTATAGTTTAGTTGAAAGATTATTTTACAGAAACACAAAAACATTACAATATGTATACATNAATAATTAATATGTAACTGAAAATTTCAAAAGTACGTATTTGTTCGTTCATATTTCATTTCAAAATTTAATGTAAAGTTATGTGCGTTTCTAATTAGAAATTTTAGAACTGACCTGGTAATGTAATAGTCCCCTCGTATCTAACCCTTCAAAATGGCGACCTCCTTTATTAGTAAGTTTGCGCATCTTGACGCTCATTCTCCCTACTCCATATCTCTGATATAACCCCATTTTGGGCTCGTGAGCTGTCAGTGTAGTGTAGTTGACCATTTTACCGGCCTGACCGACCACTGTGGCTCACTTTTCACAAACAGACCGGACTGTGACCAATATACCAGGTAGAATCGTTGATGTCACACTGTACACTTATACATTTGCTTATTAAATTATGTTGTTTAGCTTAATCACTTTTTTTTCTTTGTTCGGTTGTCCTGTCTCTCCCGACGGGCGTTCCGCCCCCAATCGCCGACTAAGCTATCGGGTAAGTCCTTGGCGCCAGTACCAAATTATTATCCGGAGGCGCGACCACAGACGTAGGCAGCGTAGCAGCTAAAATTCATTTCTTATTGAATATGGAAGTATATGTGGGTCAACAACATTGTGGACAGATTAGTTGTCCCTATTTCAGGCAGTAATAGAAATATTACGTGTGACAATTGGTATACAAGTTTGGAACTATTTGAAACATTACGCAAATATCACAAACTTACAGCAGTTGGTACTATCCGCAAAAATAAAAGACAAATTCCACCTGCATTTCTAAATACCAATAACAGAGACATATAATCTAGTTTATTTGGATTTCTAGGAAACTACACTATAGTATCATATGTAGGTACCAAAGAAGGGGAAGGTTGTATTATTATTATCGTCTCTTCATCATGATAATACAATAGAAAAAAATAACAAGGAACTCCCGGAAATTATTGTATTTTATAATTCAACGAAAGGTAGCGTTGATACAGTTGATGAACTTTCAGCAAATTATAATCTTGCTAGAAATAGTGGTCGTTGGCCACTGACACTATTTTTCTGCCTCCTTAATACTGCGGGAATAAATTTTCAAATTATTTTCCAAGAAAATAAAGGTGATAAAATTATTCCAAGAAGAATTTTTCTAAAAACATTAGGACTGCAGTTATTAGATGAATACCAAAAAGTAAGAATGTCAAATCAAGATTATCACATGAACTTAGAGGTAAAATTATTTCTATTAGAGGGGAATAAACAAGCCCACCACAGAAAAAAGATTTAACCAATCAGGCAGATGTCAAATGTGTACCCGTAAACAAGACAGAAAAACAAAATATACTTGCGAGTCGTGTAATATATTTTTTGTGCTTGGAGCATGCAAATATATATTGTGAAAATTGCCCGAAAACTGTTAGCGATGAAATTCTTGTACCCATATAATTTTTTAATTTTCTATGTTATTTTAGTTCAATGACCTTAATACATCGTTACATTGTAGTTTTTGTATCTTTTATATCTTTCTCTAATAAACTATAAAATTTTTTATTAGCTAATGTTTTTTTGAATGGTGGAAATCGGGGTTCTACCTATAAATAATACAGTAGAATCTCTATAATCCGGCACTTTACTACACCGGCACGTCCAGTAATCCGGCGTTATTTTTTCCGCGCTTCTTTACTATCCTTGAAGAATACAGTTTATACAGTTATAGTTTAGTTGAAAGATTATTTTACAGAAACACAAAAACATTACAATATGTATACATATATGTGGACGACAAACGGGAAAATTTATTGTTTCGTGAACAACAAAAAATCCTAATTCCCTCCTTAGAATTTATAGAAAATTTTACTGGACAAAAGTTTACTTCTAGTTCGGAGCCGGTAACCCTTTTTCTTCGAGTAAAAAAGGACTGTCTCACTCTTATGTGCTTCTTGTGGTTTCGCCTTTTATAAATCTAGTTTTTAATTGCTTAATTCTTGATAATAACTATTGTATCATATTACATTACTCATTAGTTTAATTATTATTATTTAGGTATATTCGGTATATCATGTCGAAACTATTAAAATTCACTCATTTAAATCTACAATCTTTTACTAAATTTAATTTGTTGAGCAATTATGTAATTTCTGAAAGTATTGATATTTTTGCTGTGTCTGAAACGTAGACCACACCTGGTGTTAACAATGATCATATCAACATTCCAAATTATGTATTTTTAAGAGCCGATCGGCAGGGCAGAGGTGGTGGCGTTGGATTTTTTGTCAGAAATTCCCTTCATTACAAAACTTTACTTTCTAATATTAGTGATGATCTTGAGCAAATGTGGATTTCAATTAATTATACAGGTAAGCGCTTTATTTTTGGTGTTATCTATAGACCACCTAAAGCTAAATTACAACTTAGTTTAGATTCCTTAGATAATTCTCTATCCTTTTTGTTACCTCAAGCTGAAAACATAATTTTTGCGGGAGATTTTAATCTTAATCTTTTAGTACCGAATAGCTATGGTATCAATTATTTTCATATCTTTAAGAATTCTACAATTTGGAACAGCCTGTTAATGAACCTACAAGAGCTACTCCCCATTCATCTTCCTTATTAGACATATTAGTTACTTCAAATTTAGATATCATAGGGTCCTTGATTATTAGGGATGTTTTTGGTGTTTCATACCATTTTCTGGTTTCATGTGTTGTAACTTCTATAAAACTTAAAACTCGCGAAAAATTGTTAACATTTCGTGACTTTAGAAATTTTGAGGAACATTTATTTTACAATGATTTATATTTTATCAATATACACTGAGCTCGTAAAGTTTGGAATAAATTCGATAAATCGTTATTGAAGGGTTTTGACAGGAAATCCTCGGACACGTCAACTTTAGTTTGTAAAATGTGACTTTTTTCAGCCATCGACTTTTTTTTTGTTTTGTTTGTTTTTGAGCTATGACGTCATCGGCAATTTTTTTAAATGGCAACCCATATTTTTTTCCACGGATTTCGATAGAGCACATTTTTCTGAGTACGAATATGTCAAAAACGTATGACCTTCAAAATGGAAGTTTTCGAGATATTCGGTTCCAAAGTTTCAAGAATGCATTATACAAGCGATGACAAAGTACTAATCATTTATCAAGGAAGCTCTGAAAAAATTACAGTTTTGATAGTTGTCAGAATTTTGAAGTTTGTCCTCGCAAGTTTGTGTTTTATTTTAAGTTAATTAATCATTATTCTATCAGAATTCATTTTATTTGAAAATGGTTCGTCGTTTGAGTGAAAGGGAAAGAATCGAAATTTTGATGATGATCGGTTACGGGGACAGAGCTCGCACACAAGTAGAAGTTTGCCGTTTATTTAATAACAAATATCCAAACAGAGAACCAATTACACAGTCCACGGTTAGTAAAATAGAGCAAAAGTTTTTAGAAATGGGTCATGCGAGAGATCGCCCTAGAACGGGTCGTCCACCAGTACAAGAAGATGTTAAATTGAATGTTCTACTAGAGCTTCAAGAAAATCCCCATTTACCCACCCGCCAAGTGGCGGCAAACAACGGAATAGTTCAAAGCTCCGTCTTAAAATATTTGAAATTGTACAAATGGCATCCGTATAAAGTGGTTTTGGTCCAACAATTAAACGAAGATGATCCTGACCGTAGGTTACAGTTTTGTGAAACCATGTTGCAACGCCTGATTGATGACGACGGATTCTTACGCAATATTATTTTTTCTGATGAGGCTACCTTTTATCTCGACGGCACAGTAAACCGGCAAAACTGTAGATATTGGTCTCCTGAAAATCCACACTGGAAAATGGAAACTCGTAGTCAGTTTCCACAAAAAGTTAACGTTTGGGCTGGCCTTGTTGCTAACCGCATTTTGGGTC
>NW_019418051.1:0-17290 GCF_000390285.2 Anoplophora glabripennis | reverse complement strand
GTCAAATGTTAGGAAATCCAGGTAGCGGGCGGCAGTAAGATTTTCTTCAAAAAAGAATGGGCCTAAGATTATGTTGTTGATGATACCTGCCCATACATTAACTTTTTGTGGATGCTGCGTATGCGATTCGCATGTCCAGTGTGGATTTTCCTGGGACCAAAAGCGATAGTTGTGCCTGTTAACCACTCCATTTAAATAAAACGTAGCTTCATCCGAAAAAAGCACGTCTCGTTGAAAACCATTATTGTCGTCACACCGTCTCATCATTTTCCTTTTCTTCATTCAAAGCACGTGCCCGACCAGTTTTGGGCAAAGTCTGTACTGTACCGTGTTCCTCATATTTGTGAAATATTTTACCAACTGTCCCTTGCGAGATTTGGTTGGTGGGATATTTCGCATTAAATAAATCGCGCATTTCAGCCTGACTTCTTATTTTGTCTCCACATCCAAGCAATATCAAGATTTCGATGCGTTGCCTTCCAAGATGACAAGCGAGCGTCGAAGAAATGGCGCCCAACGTGTAGGGGCAACGCACGAGCCAGCTACGAACTATCCGAGATGGCGGGATATGCTCGAGAGTAGCTGGACGGCGAGGATGTCCGGAAGGATATCGACCCCCCGAAACAACCCACATCGACGAGATCGAACAAGGAGTCCTGACCTGGAGGACTCGACGCGACAGGACCCGGCGAGGTACCTGTCGCCGCACCTAGAAGAACGACGACACGGCGTAGCCAGGAGCGCGGCCACGAAATCAGCGCTGATGTCGAGCAGCGGCTGGCCACTCCCGCGATGCTGTTAGCCATCACAGCGTTAACCGACAGAGGCCCTGCAGCGACAGCAGTTCCCAACTAAGCGCAGCACCATGCACGGGCCGGCCAAGCGTTGGCTTGCGAGGCAACCAGTGGGCGTCACGTTCGAGACGTTCACTCGAAAGTTCGAAGAGGAGTACAACGGGGTTGCAACGCTTTGCGACCTCACCCGGAAACTGTACGGGGAAGTGCAGGGACCGAGTGAGAGTGTCCTAGCGTTCATCACCGGGAAAGTCGCCCTGTTCGAGCGATTAGCACGTGCGACGTCGGAGGCGGCAAGGGTGCAGATCGTCATCGAGCAGATGCGACCAAATCTCCGCACCTACGCGCGTCTAGGACACTTCGGTACCACCGAAGACCTAATGCGCGTGATATCCCAGATCGAGGGCGATCTGGCATATCAACAGGCACCCGCAACTTCGAGTGAGCCTAGACCGGCACCGCGCGCCACAGCACGAGAGCAACAGCCCTCGCGGGGACCGACGGGTCACACAGAACGTGATGTGCCTACGCCGACAGTTCAAAATATCGGCATCGAGGCTACTCTAATAATTCTGTTGCAATTTTACAACGGCACAGGTTGAATGAACGATTTCACGTACTTATTTCTGACCCGCGTTTCAAGAAGTTCTGTCCGTTCATCTGTTTCTTTTTCGAATTTAATATTCGCTCTACTCCGCGTGAAGCGCGCACGACCGGACTTTGGTTGTTATAAAAACTAGACATCTGATTGTGTTCTTACATTATACAGGATGGTATAAAATTTCCTAGCCAAGGATACTGGGACACAATAAATATGTATTTTATTAAGGTGTCTTATTTGAATGCTACAAGCCCTAGAAGAAACAAGACAGAGCCAGCGTTCTAACGACGAGGTGCGACCATAAGCCGCCCTCGAGGAGCGACTAGGCCCAAGAAAGAAAAAGACGACCATCGGTCATCCGTGAAATATCGCTTCGTGCTCGGCTGACACGCCGTAAAACGGGCTTACGTGCGGCCAGTTCCCGGGAACTGATGAGGTGGTGAAGATTCGCGCTCGCGTTTCGCGTTAGGGATTTTGCTGTGCGCACCACCGGCACAGGGAGGTCCTTAAAAGAAGCAGGGTAAGATTTACGAGAACATCCATCCATTAATTACAAGATGACAAGCGAGCATCGAAGAAAGTATAAATATTGCAAAAAAGCAGGTGCAGCAATTATGCTTAAGGAAACTGTCTGACACCCCCATATCCCTGACAATGGTAATCTAAATGCAGAAATACTTGCATAGTTTTGTAGATACTAAATGCAGGTATTATTCTAATATAATATATTCCGTGTGAAGTCATTAAAAAACTGATTTTCAAAAAATTTAAAAGCCTATATCTAGAAAATGGATCGGGTCAAGATTTATACGGGGTGTAACTTTAATGGGGGTCAGTTTTTTAGGGGTAACAGAATGTGCCCCTGAATATGTTAAATTATTTTTATTTAATCAAATGAACAGTCTAGTTATATTAGTTTTCTAAACTCAACTTTTATGAAATTACAGGAGCTTTGAATGCCGATACACTAATTTTGGACAGGGCTAGAAGATTATCCACAAGATTTCAAGTATGTCAATATGCTATAAAAATCATGTGAGTAAACAGATTATTTACTTATTTTTAGCTATATAATTTATCATTATTTATTACTGTTTGAATTTTGCTAGATTTGTAGTTAGATTACTTACATAGTTTAACTTATTTAAAAGAATAAAATTTTCATTTACATGGGATAATAAGGCTTGTGGCGAACATCCATTCAGTAGCAGGGGTGGTGTGGAAATTTGGTTTTTATAAACGTTTATTTTAAATTATGAAATTTCACAACAATGCATAGCACAGTTCCTGTTGAATATTATGAGAAATATACAGTAACAAAAATTAAAACTCATAGGACCAATCTAAGTGTGTTTACTTTATATTTCTGTTTATTTATTAAGACTGACTTCATGCTTTTCTCAAAGAGGCATACTGATAACTGTAGAAATATGTTCATAAGCCCATCTAAAAAACACTTCTTTAATAAACGCTGAGCTGAACACAGGTCTCTAGTTTTATTTATTAGCCCTAATTTCCAACAGTTCCCAATTAATGCATGATATTTGAATCCATCCAGCGGCGGGGTATGACAATTACAAAAAAAAGGTTATAAAAAATCACTTTTCACAACGGAATTTAAGACAAACTTATGACATGTGCTTCTAAAGGTCAGAGATAGCCTTCATATGTCTTCCAGTCGAAGTTACAACCTGTATAAATCTTTTTAATATTGTTACCTTAGAATGTTTCCCTAGAGTTTGTGCACTTTCTCGTAGAACTATTAATTAGAAAAAAATCATGGATTTCAAAGATACTTATGAACGAGAAATATACATGGTGTAACTTTAAGTGGGGGTCACTTTTTAGGAGCAATAGTACGCGTTTCCCTGAATACGAATCTGAAATTTTCTTTTTAATCAAATAGATTATCGAGTTATAATTAGTTTTTTAAAATGCACTTTAAAACTTGTGTACGCCGCCACTATTATATTCATATATTACAATACAGTAGACGCTCGCTAATCGGACATGTCTTAGACCATTAAGTTGTCCGATTACTGGAAGTAATCCAAAATATCAGAGTCTGGCATTTAAAAACACACAATTTGATTAGGCTATAGAGTTTAATTTAAAGTGGGGTACATTTATTGAAAAACTATACTTTTAAAATTAAGTAAAATAATATGTATTATGTGTATGTATTATTCTCACAGTGCAATGAACTTGCTTTTGTTCAATTACCGAGCGGTCACCCATCAAAACCGTCTGGCTATAGAGCTAACCATTCCCACACGAAAAGCGTGCAAAACGTCCGATAACTGGAAATGTCGGACTATTGAATGTCCGATTAGCGAGGGCCTACTGTACATGAATTGTAGGCAACCTACATTTCACGTGAAAGGATATAGTGCAGGTCAACGGTGACGAAGCGAAGGGAGTCATTTGTTCCGCATTCTGAGACAGTACGTCTAACTGAACTGAATTTGAATGTTTTTATCGCTGGAAGCCATCAACAGGCTATTTATTTTTGTGTATTTCATTTATCATTATTGTTGACGAGGGGTAAACCACTACGGGAATAGGTGTACAAATCTGACGGGAATGTTAGGGAATGTTAGGGAATGAAGTAAGCAACGCCGAGAATGAAACAACAATGTTGGCAATGAGCTAAAATGAACAGGAATTAATGGCAATGTTTAAAAATTAGTGACAATGATGAGGAATTATGTGGAATCTCATGAACATTTTCGGGAATTGTCGGGAATGGTCTCGGAAATGGCACACTATTCTTATTACAATGACGTTCTGCTTCTGCAGGATTTTAGATGCATTTCAAACATTTCATTCCAAACTGATGTACACAGGCGTGAGCGGAGCTGTAACTAAGTTGTTAGTGCAAAGTGACAAGTGTGAAGTGTGTAAAAAACAATATGGTAAGTTTTATTAATAAGAATTTAATATTAACATATTAAAAGCCGGGCATATTACGTTACAATAAACCGGAGAATCTACATGAACATGTATACGGGAGATGTAAACAAAAGAATTCCCGCAGGTTGTGTGACAAACACATTACGGTTTACCTGCACAGACACACCTCATAGGTAAACCTGTCCGGTCCGGTAACAATGTTCGTAATTTTTATTTCCTAATTAATATCCAGGGATGTTTTCAATATATTTTTTACTAATTGAAAAAAGAAACTGTTTGTTAACACAGTTTAATATGATAATATTCTAGTCTTTAAAAAATTGGTACAATTTGTTGAAATCGAGGTTGAACCGAGGGTTGAACGATATACCTACCTATGCCGAGACTTGTACATTATCGTTATCAACTTTATTAATATATTTTATTAAGCATTACGTATGAGATAGACACTTTGGTTAGAAATTGTTATTAAAAAAAAATATTTATTTAATAAAAGTTAATAACATATAACATGTCGATATTTTGAATACATTTGTCAGTATTTTCTAATTCTTGTTTACGGGCCCCATATTCTTGAAATAGTGTTTTCTACAAAGACAAATAATTTTGAACATTTAATAACTGAATAATCTAAGGCTTACCAAATAACAGGAATGTTATGTCATGCCACCTGAGTATTTTCAAAGATACCGAAGTAAAACGCAGAAACGGGGACAAGAAACGGTCAAACCAACATGGTTTTAGGTACCGAAATCTACGAAAATACCTACTTTTTAAAATATAACTGCACATGTAAATATTCTTATAAAGTAAACTTACTTAGTCCTTATGTTGAAATAATTATTGAAATGTAGGGATAGGATAGCAATAAACGCGTATCTTGCAAACCGTTTTTAAAAGTTATTGTTTTATTTGAGCAAAATATAAATAGCAACAATGAATTCACAGAACTTCAAGGATTTTATTAATGTGCTTATTTTTGTTCTACATGTTTTATTTTTCGATTTAGATGTATTAATATGTTTGTTCTTCTTCTCTTTACACCTGTGTTTTCAGAATTCTGTACCATCAGAACAGTTAAAAGAGATTCTGGACGAATTTCTAGAGGACACAGGAATATGAATGCCACCTTATATAGCAAAATTATTAACATTCTGTAGTTTGGACAACCGCATGTCTTTGGCTACATTAAATTTACGTCATATGGAGCTAATGGAAAATTTTGCAAAGGGAGATTTCGTGGACCTTTTAGAGAAAGATGAAAAGGGAAATTTTATGGTATTTATTACAAAGAAATTTCCTTATTCAAAATTTTGGATGGGCACAAAGAATTATTAATAAGTCTTGGACAGATGTGTCCTAACATGAGAAAAAATAATCCAAAAAGGAAAAGTACGTGTCTTTGTAAGAATAACGAACACAACATATGGTAAGTATCAGAAAGTAATAATTTGGATCCAGAAACGGATCTCCCAAAAAAAGAGAGTTTGACAAATACAGAAAAGGCAAAAAAACATGTAATGACGTTAGCCAATAAATATATTAAAACATTTTGTACTACTCAATTAGAAGAGCAACGTGCAAATGAAGTTTTAGCGGAGTTGAAAAAACTTCAAGTAAATATTAATGACGACTGGGCAGCAATTCATTGTATAATTTGTGAAAGCACTCTTAAAGTGTACTGCTCAAATACCAAATATGTAAAAAATGGACTCGTCATCAAATTTTAATCATCATTTCAGACAACATTTCAAAATTGACCCTAAACTTAAAGGTTCAAAACCGAGTTCAAAACCTTTACAACAGTCGAATCAAACAAGTTTACTTTCTTATGTGGTTGTAAACTCGGTTGTAAACAACAGTTTCAGACAATATAAACAACACACTCGACAACATAGATATAGAAAATATTCCAATTGATGTAGTAGATAATGATATCCCCGAGGATATCCCAAATGATACATTACTTTTGGTAGATTCAGAGAATGAACTAGAAAATAATTCGTATTTTTCTGAGCGCAGATCCGTCGAAGAGGCAGGCAGTTCTGCGCAAACAATATCGCCTCTACATAAATCATCTGAACGGTTTGTTAATCCCGAGGATAAGCCTAGCTCAAAATGGAAGGAAGAAAGATATTCGAGACGTCAAAGACTTTTAAGAAAGAAAACTTAATGTGTTTAACGAAACATAAACAAAAATCCCTGAATTTTCCAACATAGTTGATAATATAAAAACATTTCTTAATTCGGATCAAGAAGCAGAAAAAAATATTTGTATTTCATTCGAGAAAAATATGGAAGTCAAATGCCCAAACGATGTAAATAGTTTAATAAATCTGTTGCAAGAAACTGCCATGAAGAATATAGAAGTAAAAAAATACGCAAACAAATTTAAAGAACCATTAAAATTATTCAGTTTATATATTTATCTAGTAGGTGGTCGTCTCACCTATGAAACATTGTATGCGAATTTAAACAATGCTTTACCCTCAATAACAACATTACATCGATCATTAAATGAATGTGAAGATGTAATAGAGGGAAGCTTAAGATTTTCCGAATTAAAGACCTATTTATTAAAGCGTAACCTTCCTTTGAAAATATTTATAAGTGAGGACCAAACAAGTATTATATCAAAAATTCAGTATAACCCAAAGACAAATCAGATGGTAGGATTTGTCCTTCCTTT
Source organism: Anoplophora glabripennis (assembly GCF_000390285.2). Taxonomy (NCBI): domain Eukaryota; kingdom Metazoa; phylum Arthropoda; class Insecta; order Coleoptera; family Cerambycidae; genus Anoplophora; species Anoplophora glabripennis. Next base: position 10,293 of record NW_019418051.1, on the reverse strand, counting down.
AAATTTAGAAACGGGATTTCCTCTGCTAAACAAATTTACTGTTGACACCATACTGGATATAGAAACTGCTTTCAGAGAAGAGAGCATGTCAAAAAATGACTACGTTCTTATGGCTCAACCGCTCTCAGACAAAGCTCCTGCATTTTTTTTGTCCGTTTTTGGCAGTGACAATAAATTCACTGATGAGGATGTGTTGAAGAGGTGGAAATTTCTAGAAAAAGAAGCCAGTAAACATAACATCGAAATCGTAGGATTTTCCTCTGATGGAGATCCTCGATGCCTGAAGGCAATGAAAATTACCTCAAATTTACCATTTGATGCGAACAGTCTTATCTACTGTCCCTATAGTCCGTATTTTCAGGTAAAATGTTTTTGACTATTACTCTTTTAACAGCTTTCCAGTATATTTATAAAGGGTCATATAAATCTAAAAATAAAATCATTTTTTTAGATGAACTATTCATTAGATACTCCCATTGTTGTACAATACACCATACACATAGCAACTAAACTGAAAACGAGATTTTTGAAACCAGGGGTTTTCTTGCCATTGGGAAATTGTGAAGTTACTCCAAATCACATAATAATAAGGTTACCAGTGCCAGATTTAAGCATAGGCAACATAGGCAGTTGCCTATGGGCCGCCACCACAAGGGGGCCGCCACCGCACCACAAACAAAATCAGTCGCCAGTCAATACAAGTACGTATACAAGTATATTGACGGGTAGATTTGGTCAAGTTTCGCTGTTGCTTGATATTGATACAGACATGCAGAAATATGTTCATCCACACAATAGCGGAAGCACAAAGGCCGTACAAAAGCTTGTTTTTGAAGAAACAAAGTCGGTTAATAAAAGACAGCCGGCAACCATTTATTGTTTCATGTTTATTCTTTTCAGTTCTGACAAAAATGCTAGTAAACCCATTACTGCGGAACTTTATATTTTTATGATCAGACGGACAATGTGAAATAAACAATCAAATAATAATAAACAATTTTGTAAAAATCTTAGTGATGTATTTGTTGAAAATTTTTACCTAGAGGGCGGTAAACTGCCCCCCCTTTTTTTAATGTAGATCCGGGGCTGGTATTTCCATGGTTTCACAAACACGAATGTATTATGCCTACCTAATCTATGGGGTACTTTTTATCCTGGTTTCAACGGGAGCGGGAACTACGCGGGTGAAACCGCAGGGCGCTGCTAGTATTAGATAATAATGTTAAAATAAACATTGGCTAAATAAGCAACAAAGAAAACCTAATTAACAAAGCTATGAGCAGTTCGCATCAAACAAGATTGAGGAAATACGAGTAGGTACTTAGTTAACTTTTGACAGTCAAACTTTAAAACAAGCATGTAATGTATGTATTTTAATAAAACTCAATATTTCATTGATTTGTGGTTTTTAATGTCATCCAGGGCCAGGCCTAGCTATCCGCTATTAACAATAAGGAAGTTTCCTATAACAGACAACCAAAGAAACACCTATATATATATATATATATANTCAGGTGCCAGAAAACGCGCCTGCGACATTAACAGAAGAAACCACTGAAGCTCTGGAGCATCTGTCTGACAACATCTGTGAAAGTTTTAACTTAGAAAAAGACATTGGTCTGTGGCCTGAAATTTTGACCCCCTGTACCATTGATTGTTGTATTAAAATGGACATCACCTCCCTTCAGTATTGCAACGAGGAACTATTCGATAAAAAATCAGCCCCGCAATTTTATACCGAGTCTGGAAAAACAAGTATATATACAAGGAAATGCAAGAAAAGCTTTTTCATTCGAAGAACAAAAAACGGTAAGGCTAAAAAACGCTGGTGGTTATGTTTTTCTCCAAGCAAAGGACATCTCTTCTGTTTTGTATGTAAGCTTTTCTCACCCGTACGTTCACAGTTTACCCATGAGGGCTTTTGTGATTGGAGAAATGCCGTCGCACGATTGATTGAACATGAAACTTCGAAAAATCATTTAAAGGCTTCAATCGATTATACTGGACGATCCCAACTAATTGGTCGCATAGATCGATAACTGGCGGAGCAAATGGAAAAAAGTGTTAAATATTGGCAAGAAGTTCTTAAAAGAGTATTGCGAGTCATAGCTTTTCTCAGCGAAAGGGGATTGGCATTTAGAGGGGACTACGAAACTCTCGGATCTCCTAACAACGGCAACTACCTTGGAATATTAGAACTTTTAGCTGATTATGTTTTTTTAAAAAAACATTTAGAAGAACATGGCAACCGCGGAAGTGGTCACACAAACTACTTGTCATCCACGATTTGTGAGGAACTGCTAGAAATTTTAGGAAAAGCCGTTTTAAAAAAAATTATTGATCGAGTGAAAACTGCAAAATATTTTTCAGTTTCTCTGGACTCGACTCCTGACGAAGGCCATGTTGACCAATTGACGTTAGTGGTTCGGTTTATTGAGGGGCATGCTCCTGTTGAGCGTTTTCTTATGTTTATACCTAACCAGGGTCATAAGGCGAAGGATATGTATGAGGGCTTGATTAATTTTCTAGAACAAAACGAGCTGGACCTGAAAAATATTCGTGGACAGTCGTACGACAATGCTTCTGCAATGAGTGGCAGATATAATGGCCTACAAGCATTAATACAAGAAAAAAGTAGCCTAGCAGCTTGGGTGCCGTGTGTTGGGCATTCGCTTAATCTCGTCATCCAATCGGCGGCCAGTTGTTGTCTCAGAGCAATAAGTTTCTTTAATTTTTTATAAGAGTTGTATGTATATTTTACTGCTTCAACTAACAGGTACAATATAGTTTGTCGCTGTTTAAGAGAAGCGAAAACTGACCAACCTATTCTTGTGCCGAAAAGAACGACAACAACTCGCTGGTCATGTCGAGTTGAAGCTACTAAAGCACTCTTGCGAGGCTATAAAGGTTTTATAAATGCCCTCGAAGAAATTATTGAGGACAAAGAAGACACAGCTAAATCAAGAGCAACAGTTGTCGGTCTACATGATAGGATGGCAAAGTTAGAAACAGCCATATATACTGTTTTTTGGGATGATATTTTGGGACATATAAACAAAGACAGCGAAAGCCTACAAAATCCTAGGTTGGAATTGAATACTGCTGCAGCACTGCTTACTTCATTAAAATCAACCATTGAAAATAAAAGAGACAGTTTTAATGAGTATGAAGTAAAAGCTTTCGAGCTAGTTGATTGCCGAAACTACGAAGAAAAAAGGAGAAAAACAAAAAAAAACGTCCGGTTGTCCACTTTAGATTGCCCGCAAGCTTCGGAAGTTCAGTTGTCACCCTCGGACAAATTTAGGACTCAAAGCTACATCCCAGTTGTCGACCAGCTCATGACCGCTCTTCAGAAGAGAATGGACGCGTATACACTACTAAATGCACGATTTGGATTTTTAAAAAATTTAGCAACTATTGCTGATCAAGAAATTTTGTCTGCCAGCCAAAACTTGGTGAAAACCTACTGCGACGACGTAGATGATACTCTTGGCAACGAATTCATACATTTCAAACTATTTATAGTTCAGTATGAAGAATTTGAACAGAAGAGAAGAGATTAGCTATGAGAGATGGATGTATGAATTGTTGTGTAAAAACAATGTGCTTTCCCAACGTTGAAGTAATTCTGAGAATTTATCTCACACTAATGGTGACAAATTGTACGGCTGAAAGATCCTTTTCAAAACTGAAGCTTATAAATCACCGAAGTTCCATGACCGAGGACAGACTATATATTTTGGCTCTCCTTAGTTTAGAGAGTGATGTTTTGAGGGAAACAGACTTCGAAGAAATTATCGATACGTTTATTAATGTGAAAATCAGACGAAAAATAATTTAGCTGGTTTATATAATTTAAATAGTTTAAATAATACCTGTAGTTTAATTTTGAATAAATTTTATATTAGCCAACTTATTCAGTTGCTCTATTCTTTAACTTGACCTTAATAGAAACTTTCAACAGTTAACCACAAACTATTTGAGGGCCTCCACCACAGCTCTGCCTATGGGCCGCCGAAGTCTAAATCCGGCGCTGAAGGTTACTTATGGAAACTGTGTCCAAAGACACACACTTACTATGTCCGTCTGTTTTAGAAAGTAGGTACCTACTAGATATCTATAAAATTTCAACTAAATGTTAAACCATTTTTATTTTATTTATGTAATACAAAAACAGAGACAGAAACTATGTAAATAAGCAATAAGTACTTATTTTCTTTTCAGGTTCAGATAAAATGAATTTTGACGCCATCGATAAATTGAGTTTACCAGACGTCTTGAAGTTACTAATAAATATTCCAGCAAAGCCACTCGTCAATACTTGTTAATGACTAGATACATATTGGATAGTTTTTTAAGTAAAGAACTTGATGTGTTAAGTCGATTATATAAAATATGGTATGCTGTTTTCTTCTTAAGAATTTGGAGGGAGTGGTTAATCCAAAATAATCACAGTCTTCAAAACCATTGCATTACTCTAAATGCATATACTTGCATTGAGATAATGCTCATGGTTTAGTACTATTAGTTGAAAAATGTAGAAGAAGTGGTTTGGAGAAAATGTTTTTGCCTTGGCTGTTTTCCAGTCAACCATGTAAAAAAGCTTTTCGACAAACGATTACATGAAACTCTAATATCTGTATATAAATATGGTACTCAAATCTGTTAACACATTTAGGTGACACCTTTTGTTTCCCAAGAGAGCAGGGAGGAAGGTTGGGGAAAGAAACTAATGATAATATAGATTATCCAATACTACCGTCAATAGAAGAAATAGTGTCCACATTAGAGAAAGCAAAAAATGATAGCAAAACTGATGCTCTCAATATGGGTCTATCGAACTATAGTGAAGAAACATTTAATACTATAAAAATACCAAGTATGCAAATACAAAATAATGATCTCGGGAATTAAATCGAAGAAGATAGTTGATGATATTTTTGAGGAAACAGATTGTGAGATGCTCGTGGAAAACAGCCAATATGAAGAAAACGAGTTAGAAGGAGACATTAAGGAAGATTTAAGTATATTTAAGGATTTAGAAAACTTAAATTTTAAAGATTACACAGGATACTCCAGCACAGGACCGTATCTGAGAATAAATTTAAAAAATAATAAACAGATAACTGTAAGGAAGTCTAGTATGTGTTGGTTTTTTAATAAAAAAGTGGTAGGTTATCAAGTGACCGAGTGTTAAGGGTAAGAGGTGTCTCGGGTATGGTAAATTCTGGTGCAAAGAAAAACCAAAAAAATGTATCTGATAATAACATCGATAATAATAGTTGTCAATTAAATGTAGAAATAATAGCTGAAAACTATTATTCAGTATTCTACGATGAAGGATGGTACTTGGGAAGAGTACTAAAAATTAAAGACAACCATTGTACAATTAAATTTTTGAAACAGGAACTGGAAAATTTCTTATGGCCTAAAAAGGAAGAAATCTTGGATATTGAAAGAAACTTCCTATTCTATGGACCTGTTCGTTTAAGTGGCAATGGTCCCTTTACGTTAAATCGATCCGACCACAGTACAATTCAAAAAATGTATAAAAAATTGAAACATACCAAGTGTTAGTTATACTTAAACAAAATAAATGCATTTTTCTAACATTGTTCATTTTATTGTTTATATTATCGGTCAATATTTACGATCTTACAAATTTTAAAAATTACCTACTTTGTTGCAATTGGATTTAGTTAATTCATTTTTAATACCTATATACGTAACAGAATATTCCCAATTTGTGACGAAACGAAAAAGTCAAATAAATTAATAAAATTCAAATTAAAAATAAATAATTAAATTAAAGAATTATTTAAAAATAAAAAATACTTTAAATATCAACATATTATATGTATATTCTGGAACGAGGAAAAAGATTTTTCATAATATGCAAAAAATATGCTGGGTGTTCAATTTAAAGAAAATATAACTATAACTTGTATCGCTTTTACTAAACGCCCTGTATAGTAATGCATACGATTTTTAAAGAAATCATAAAAAATTATGCAACTTTTGTATTTAACATTTTATTGTATCTATAAATCTGGAAGTTAAGAGGGAGGGTCCATTTTCGGTGAATAACTCTATACTAAGCCCTGTATAAGTGGCCAATAAATTACACTGTATCTGCAGTATGTGAAAATATTGTAGGGAATGTAGCAAACTTAACAAGCAATGAGGAAATGTCACTATAGGAATGTGGAAATGCTGTGAGAATTTAGGGAATGTTTCAGCAATTTAGGGAATGCTGTCGGCAATTAGGGAATATTGTCGGCAATTAGGGAATGTTATCGGGAATTAGGGAATGTTGTCGGAAATGAGGCAAAAATCCGAAATCATTCCCGAAATTGACAATAGGTGTACAAATTTTCAGGTAGTGGTTCACCCCTCGATTGTTGACTGCTTGAGTTTTTTACTAGGTTACTTGTTAAGTATTGTTTGTGGGGAACACCCACTTAACAAAAGTAACTCGTGGCGAATGTTGTGGAATTGAGCATGCGCTGCAACTAAAGCGCGCCGTTATTTGAGGTTACAGAGTTTGTCCAACGTCGGGGTACGAAAATTATTAAAAACAGGTTTAAAAAAAATGTAGTTTTTACAACGAAATTTGAAAAAAATAAATTATTGATACGTGTTTCTAAAGGTTAAAGGAAACCTTGGTATAAATGTGAGGCCCACTCAAAGTTACACCCTATATTACAAAATAATTATTTTTCAAATATATTCTGATATTTCAACAAATATTAAAAAATTTAAAATGTTTTAAAATCTTATTACCTGTCAAAATCATCTTCTGATTTAATTTCTATGTCTTCGTTCTTTATTGTTTTATAAAATTCTCTGTCCAATTAAAATATTGTTTTTCCCCCACGTAATATTTTTCTGTGAAGTTGTTAACTGCCAGCGTTATAGAATTTTCATTCTCAATGGTAACTTTAATCTCACTGTCTTCATTCTCATTTTGTAATTCTCCCATTCCAGTATCACTAAAACCATTTATAACTTTAATTTCACTCTCTTCTTTGCTTACTTCACTCTTGATTTCCAGTTTTTCCATTGCGCTGTCGCTGAAATTGTTCACAACTTTAAATACACTTTCGTCACATGTTTCATCCAGATATTCTACTTTATCTACCGCACTACTGTTAAAATGACCAATAACTTCGATTTCACTTTTTTCTTCATTCAGTTCATTCACTCCAACACAGTTATTTGATTGATTTGTCAACAAACATTTGCACATCACTTAGGTTTACTTGGTCCTCAAAATTCACTGCTTCTATTTGAATGTATTTTCTAATTTTCTCCTCGACATTTAAACAGGTTGTCGTAAATTGTAAAATATCTTGTATATCAAAACACTTGTCGCAAGCTACTGGATTTTCAGTAGATACCATTCTTTAAAACAGAAGACATAAAAAAAGGATACATAAAAATATGCCGAGGTATTTGGAGAGATAGTGCAATGTCTTTAATTTTAATCTGAGTAATATGAATTCTTTGATAATCTAAGCATTTCATTAGAGATCGATGCCCCATTCGGTGATATTTTTTTTGTTGTACATTAGTGTGGCGTATTGATAGATGCGCACATGCGCAGATATGCATATAAATACGAGGTAAGCTGTGTGACACGCTCTCTCTCGGTATGTGCCCGGACAGTGAAGGGACGAACGTAACGCGCAATAAAAGGTTAACCAAGTATACCGAGTTTCTCTTAATCCTGCTATTGCCTTGAGCTGGCTAAGCGTGGCCCCAAAACGTTATAATTGGCGACGAGATATTGGTAACGCGGCCGGAGTGTGGAAAACGTCCCTGGAACGGACTTTTCCAAGACTTGTAGCGACCACGCGCGTGAGTGCGGCGTGCAATTAACGGGTAAAAATGGCGTTGATCGGACAAGTAACGGAGTTCAATTTGTCGAGCGACGACTGGACAATTTATAGTGAACGATTAACACAGTATTTTTGTGCCAACAAAATACTTGATGAGAAAATCAAAGTCGCGACGCTGTTAAGTGTAATAGGTACTAGTACGTACAAACTAGTGCGAGACCTTTGTTACCCCGCGCAGCCAGCAGAAAAAACATACCAGCAACTAACGGACATATTAAAGGATCAGTTGGGACCACGAAAATCCATATGGAGGGAAAGAATCAGGTTTTTCCAGCTTCAACAGGTGGAAAGCGAGTCAGTAAGCGAGTTCTGTGCAAGAATAAGGGGACAAGCAGCCAACTGTCAATTCGATGCAGAATTGGAGGGACACCTGAAGAACAAGTTTGTAACAGGCTTAGTATCAAAGGCAATTCAGGACCGTCTTTGTGAGGAGCCCGTGTCGAAGACCATCAAGGATCTGGTGCAAATTGCGCTGCAGAAGGAAGCAGTGGTAGAAGACAGCGCTCAGGTGCACGTGCTCAAGAATTCAAAGTTCCCGCGATGGAAGACCGGATGTAGGAAGGAATCGTCCAGCGCCGGAAGGTCAACCGAAGGGGGAGGAGCCAGGCCGACGCAGACGTCCACGACAAGTCAGAGGACAAGATGGCGGAGTAGGGTTCANCACTATAGCCAGAGTAAAAGACGACAATTTAAGGTGGGAGAAGCCGTGATGGTGAGAGACTACCGGAAAGTGAACACGAGACAGTGGACAGAAGCTCAGGTTGAAAGAGTACTAGGGAGATCCACGTTCTTATGTAGGCTGAGAACGGGCGAAGCATGGAAGCGGCACTCAAACCAGATCATAAATATCGGAAAGCTACAGACAGGTCGAGAACCCAATGAGGCAGGCACAGCGAAACCGTGCGACAGCTCAAGTAAGATAAACGATAGCCATAGGCAGAAGACCGTAAGTAATAGTTATGATTATAATGACAATGTATGCACTGGAGATAATATAGTCAATAATGTGAAAAAGACTGACTGTGTTTTGGACGAAATAGTGTTATTGACTGAAAATGACCCTAAAAAGTGTGACAAAAGTGGAAGTGATGCCACTGACTTAAGCGGTTTTGAACGGGAAACTAACACTAATAAAACTTGTAGTAAGAACACCGACCAGGGCATCGCAGCCGAGCAAGCAGAGCAGATAGGCCAGCGATGCGACGAGGAAGAAAGAGTACCAGGGAAGCCGACCGAACAACAAACCGGGGAGGAGACGGCCCGGAAACAACCGATAAGGAGAACGGACCAACAGCCCGAGAGGGAGAGGGCGCTCCGAAGTCGACCAGAGAGAGTGAGGAAGAAACCACAAAGGTTTAATGATTTCATAACATAGAGGAATATAATGTTAAAAGTAGACTTTTTATTGTAACGCTAGCACCCCTCAATAAATAAGTAGTTGAGCTTAACTCAAATGGAAAATATAAAAGGAAATTGGTCACAGACCCATATTCTATTAGATTACTGCATCCACAAGTGATAGGGAATATTTTAAATTAATTGTGAAAGGAAAAAAATTGTTGTAAGTAATGTATTGTAATTGTAAGTGTTTGTACCTAGGATTTTAAAGTGTTAAGTAGGTAAAAGGGTCGTGGGCAACTAAAAATGGGGGTGTGGCGTATTGATAGATGCGCACATGCGCAGATATGCATATAAATACGAGGCAAGCTGTGTGACACGCTCTCTCTCGGTATGTGCCCGGACAGTAAAGGGACGAACGTAACGCGCAATAAAAGGTTAACCAAGTATATCGGTATACTTGGTTAACCTTTTATTGCGCGTTTCTCTTTCTCTTTCTCTTAATCCTGCTATTGAATTGAGCTGGCTAAGCGTGACCCCAAAACGTTATAATTAGAAAGTAAATGCCTACATTTTAAATTATAAGTACTGAAACAGAAAAAAAAATGAGTCAAAATAAGTGGTTGACGAATCCTTGCTTAACCTGCAATTCTGGAATGATGCACTTTTAAAAAGAGCTAAAGAGTGCCATAGCACTATAAATTTACCATTGTTAGAAGAAAATGATGATGTTTGTGTGATAGAAAAGTGCATCATTCCAGAATAATAGGAACACTTATTTTGGGACGGATTAGTTCCAATCCTTGGTGGAGAAAAGGCACTTATTTGGTCAAAGAAGCTTAATCTTACACAAGAAAGTTATCATGGTGAAACGTTTGAAGGGAATTCCTGTCGTACTCTTTTGGAAAACGCAGATAAATTAGATGATCCTTCTATATACATAATACAGTAACGTGGGAATTTTAAGTTTGGTTCAATTTATTAGCACACTATAATAAAATAGTAAATAGCTGTTTTTCTACAAAAAAGGGCGATAATCTCTAAAAAATACATC
>NW_019418050.1:6607-35324 GCF_000390285.2 Anoplophora glabripennis | reverse complement strand
AAAACTTCCCTACATTTAGTGAAGTTGAAACAGAGGCTAATAATATATAGGAATAAAACAAAATACGAGAATAGTAAATAGTACTCTCTCTACAATCTTTAATATGTCTATACAGGGTGTCCCAGAATAACGTATACAACGGAAGACCACAGATTCGTGGACTTAAAATAGGCAGATTTAGACTAATTCACTTATATCCAAAATCGCTTCGTTTGGCCACTAGATGGCCTCAAAATTCGTAAAATTTTTTAAAATTTTGTTAATAACTCAAATATGTATTATTCGATTTTGATTATTTTTGGAGTGTGGACTTTTGCTTTCAATCACACACTCTCTGTATAACACACTTTAGTGTTATACAGTGTTTTTTAAAACTTACAATTCCTACAAAATTCATGTATGGTGATAATATCCGTCCATGACTTTTTCCTCTTTCTGGCAATAATGACAACTATTTTTTATTTGATAGATGATGTCATTTGGAAGTTTTTGAGCCTCTTGTAGAATTTTGATTAAATAATTGATTTAATTTTGCCACCCATATTACACTAGGTACTTTGTAAAGTGCTAGTAGGCTCTGATTTTGTAGGTTGACTATAATTTCAGTTTAATCTTGTTTGAGATAGCATTATTATTGGCCCTGTTATTCTACTCAATAGGCTGGATAGGGAATTTTATTTAGAATTTTTGCAAAACCCGAGTTATTGGAAGATGTGCTGTTATTACTCACAGATAGATGGTTTATCTCCACCACAATTCACTGTAAATGTTCAGCAGTATCTGAATCAAAAATTCCCTCGTCGATGGATCGGTAGAGGGGAAAATGTTCCTATTTACTGGCCTGTACGTTCACCAGACTTTGCGACTATTATCTTTGGGGCACTCTGAAAACAACAGTGCATAATTCCACATACATCTAACACTGAACTGAGTGGAGGCATATCCAATATGCCATAAATGATTTAAAAAATAACCCTTAAGAACTGCAAAGGGTGTCCTTTAGCTTTCTTCGCCGAATTAACCTTTATTGTAGAAACAACGGTGGTCATTTTTTACAGTTTTTATAATAAGTTGTACTAAATTTAATAACCTCAACTTTGTTACTTTTATCTGTAGCATTTTTTATTGTATTTAATTGTTTTTACAAATTATTTCAATAAAATTAGGCACGTTGTAAATAACTAATTCGTCGTATGTGAGTATTCATATCGAAAAATGAAGAAATATGTGGTATATCTTATTGTAGTAAACACTCATTAAGAATTGGCAAGTACAATGACTTAAAGATCAAACTGAAATTACAGTCAATTTACAAAATCAGTGACTACTAGCACTTTGTTAACTATTGTAATATAGGTGGCAAGATAATGTAGACATTTAAAAAATATTTTTTTGTACCCAAACCGCTCATTTAATCAAAATTCTATAAGAGGCCCAAAAACTTCCACCTATAAAATAAAAATAGTCTTCATTATTGCCCGAAAAAGTTATAAATCGAAATTATCACCACACATTAATTTTGTAGGAGTTGTGAGTTTTAGAAAACACTCTGTATAACACCATAAAGTCTAGATTGAAAGCAAAAAACCACACTCCAAAAATAATCAAAATCGATTAATACGTATTCGAGTTATTTACAAAATTCAAAAAATTTTCATGAACTTTGAGGCCATCTAGCGACCAAACAAAGCGATTTCGGATATAGGTGAATTTTCCTAAATCTGCCTATTTTGAGTCCACGAATTTGTGGTCTTCCATTGTACACGTTATTCTGGGACACCCTGTATACTAGCCCTTAGCACTGTAGCATATATATAAACCAGTGATGTATTTGGGATTGCAGTCAACAGTGCTAAGGGCTAGTATAATAAGAACACTCCATGTTGTTGTCAAGCTTTCGGAAATAAACATTGCACTGCTGACTGCAATCCCAAATACATCACTGGTTTTTTTCTTAACTAGTCAGTCAAGACTACCCTTCCTGCTCTATATACAGGATAGCCCATCGAAAACGTACCGCAAGGCATTACAGGGTAGTAATGAACTTTTCGGCAAAATCCAAAAACAGGTAAAGTTTGATTCTGAGGGAGACAACTTTTGGCGCAAAAAGCATAGCAAAATTTTCAACCCCCTAAGTGGGGGTGCCATCCCCCAAATTTTTTTAAATGGGAATGGGAGTCAAGTGAGGGGTCATTAGAAAGGGCTTTTAATTCTCTATAAATCGATTATTACTTTTTGAAAATCGATTCATTATTTTAGAAAATATGCAGCTTTGAAAATACGAACAATATTTTTGACGAGAAATGCGAAAATCGATTTAATTTTACTTCAAAACTTACGGTATTAGCTTGGTAAATTCCTTCAAAAGAATTCGCTGTTTTTTTTTCTGATTTGCGAATTCTTTAGCCTGATTTTGGTGAGCAAAAAATTGTCCGCTTTTTGTTTCGTATTTAGATAGGCCACAAGAAGTTGCTAGATAACTGTCTTGTGACTTGTAGTTGAAGAGTACCAATACTGCCGAGTCTTTTAAATTGATTAATTATGGTGTACTCAATTCCAGAAAGAGTAGAAATTATTGAGCTTTTTTTCAAAAACAATGAATGCGGAAATCGGGTCGCCGAACTGTTCAACCAACGGCATCCTGAGAAACATGCGTCTGGAAAAATTGTTCGCGAATTGGTGGCCAAATTTCGCGAAACTGGCTCCGTTCATAACAAAAAGAGGCAGGTTGAAAATCCGGTACTAAATGAACCTACGGAAATAGCGGTATTGGGGCAAGTGGCAATGGATAGTACGCTGAGTACAATGCAATTGGCTACTGCGACAGGAGTGAGTCGTACAAGTGTCCAACGAATATTAAAAAAATACAAATTCCATCCTTATAAGATTCGGCTAGTGCAAGAGCTAAATGAAGACGATTTTGATCGTCGTTTGCAATTTTGCGAAATAATGACTGAACGAGCGATAAACGATAATTTCCTCTTTAATGTGTGTTTTTCGGACGAGTGTACGTTCTTCTTGAATGGTTTAGTGAATCGCCATAATTGTCGTTACTGGGCTGATACCAATCCAAGGATTTTCCATGAGACACACTCCCAACACCCCCAGAAGTTGAATGTATGGGCAGGTATTTTTGGAAATTCCATTGTAGGTCCTTTTTTCCTTCCTGGAAATTTGACAGGCGATATGTACTTGGATTTACTACAAAATGTCATCGACCCAGCTCTAACAAATATCATAGAGGACGACCCTGCTTACAATGAACACGAACTGATTTTCCAGCAAGACGGAGCTCCTCCACATTACTCGCTCAATGTGCGCAATTACCTAAATGAGACGTTTCCAGGACGCTGGATAGGACGAAGAGGTGCAATTGAGTGGCCCCCTCGGTCACCCGACTTAAATCCTTTAGATTTCTTTCTCTGGGGGCACATTAAAAGCAAAGTTTACAGCACTCCACCTGATACCTTGGAAGATCTGCGAGGACGAATCATTAATGTATGTCGCGAAGTAACACCGCAAGTGCTCCAGAATGTTCGACAACGGTTTGAAGACAACCTGTATCATTGTATGCAAGTTGGCGGACAACATTTTCAGCATTTACTTGACTAATACCGTAAGTTTTGAAGTAAAATTAAATCGATTTTCGCATTTCTCGTCAAAAATATTGTTCGTATTTTCAAAGCTGCATATTTTCTAAAATAATGAATGGATTTTCAAAAAGTAAGAATCGATGTATAGAGAATTAAAAGCCCTTTCTAATGACCCCCCACTTGACCCCCATTCCCATTTGAAAAAATTTAGGGGATAGCACCCCCACTTAGGGGGTTGAAGATTTTGGTATGCTTTTTGAGCCAAAAGTTGTCCCCCTCAGAAACAAATTTGACTTGTTTTTGGATTTTGCCGAAAAGTTCTTTACTAGGGTAGTAATGCCTTGCGGTACGTTATCGATGGGCTACCCTGTATATTTAATTCAAAGTCGTCGTCGGCTGAATATATTGTGTATAATTTATTAATTTTCAGATGGATGTGACACAGAAGGATTTCATAAAAATAAAGCGAAACGTGTAAGAACTACTTTTACTGAGGAGCAATTACAAGTTCTTCAAGCAAATTTTCAATTAGATTCAAATCCCGATGGACAAGATTTAGAAAGAATCGCACAAATAACAGGACTAAGTAAACGTGTAACTCAAGTGTGGTTTCAAAATTCTCGGGCACGTCAAAAGAAACATATGCATACTGGAAAAGTGAAAAATCAAAATAAAGTTTTAATATTTTTTTGAATTTTGCAGAGTATTATTTACCATTTATTTTTTATATGTTGTGTAAAGAAATTATCGTTTTTAATTCAATTTTGAAATGCATTGTTCATTTTATTGTTATTGTAACTTTGGTTAAAGAAGAATTGGGAATAGTGGATTTACATCGTGCGACTCATTGAAAAAATATCTATTCATACCTACATATGAAATATTCACATAAAATAATATATAGGGTGTTTCTAAAATTTAGTACCAAATTGAAAGATGAGAGTATCTTTAAAACAAAAAATTTGTATAAGAATTAATCGGAGATCGTTTAGAAATAAAATTACAGAGTAATATGTGTGCTCAGTCAAAAATAATTTTTTTAGTTAACTACCTGTTTCCATTTGGCATAATATTTTATAAACATCCTGTACCGGCTGGTCCATTTTCGATGGGAATTCAGGGTATTTCAGAAACTACTAAATATATAATAAATCTGATACGATGTTCTCGAGCTCGATTTTTATGGCAAACTCGACTGTCAAATCAAAAATTTGCTATCTTCATTTCTGAGTTACAGGGCGTTTCTCGTTATTGTGACAATTTTGAACATGTCTGTACCTCAGCTATTAAATAAGGTAGATTTAAAGTGAAAACTGCTCAAGACTAATTCTTTGGCGTAGAATTGAATGCCAGTATTAGATTTTTAGTAGGTCTTAAGATTCTAGAGTTATGACCCAAAGTTATAGTTTTTTAAATGGAAATATATGACATGCTATAGTTATTTTACAAACACAGGAGATACGGGGTGTTTTATATATAATTTAGATTATTTTTTAAATTTTAATTTGGCTGGCTATGAAAATACATACAAAACCATAATTCTTACTTTTACAAAATCTGTTGTAAAAATATGACGTTTATTTTAAATATACGATATATAATATAATATAAATGTTATTAACTTCACTGGTAACGCACTCAAGCTGCAACATCAAACGCAAATAAAGTAATACATACCTATATGTAGGAAACATAACATAGTTTGATAAATAATAACACAATAATATCATTTCATGGATAGATATGCATGAATTAGATATTAGTTCATCCATTATCCATTAAGGACTTATTTCTTTTTGTATCAACTATTATTTATCTGTTTATCACTGCTACATTTTCTGCTGATTAACAGAAGGTGGCTTTGACAAATAATAACATAAGAATGAAAGGCAAATAATAATGACATGTGTCAGAATTGTTAGTTAGCATTTACTGCCTGCAGCAATATTATTTAATATTTATAATTCAACAGTAATAATACCATTATCATTATGGAATATGAAAAATTTGAAAAGTTTAATATGTTAGAATGTTATATTTTCGCAAATAAAAATAGTGTAGCTGCCTCGAATTTATATTTTGACACATACCCAGATAGAAGGCAGCCGAATCAAAAAATGTTTAAGAGATTGGCGAATAATTTAATTAATCATGGATCCTTCAGGCGACCCAGACCAAAAACATATATAAAACAAGATAACGAAGTAGCCGAAATAAATACTGTAGGTTGTGTATCGGCGAATCCTACTACATCCACAAGGAAGGTGAGCCGTGAATTAGGGATTTCTAAAACGCGAACTCTTAGAATATTGAGGAAAAACAATTTCAAACCATATAGAGCAAGAAAAGTGCACAAACTGTATCCGGATTATGCCAGACGAGTAAATTTTTGCAATTGGTATATTAATAAAATTGAAGAAAATCCTAATTTTTTTAAGAACGTAATATGGACAGACGAAGTCCATATATTTAGTGCTGGAATAAATAATCGTTTCATTGATTACTGTTGGGCTGAGAATAATCCTCACAGAACAGTGACACACACACAACAGGGAAGACGTGGCTTCAATGTTTGGTGTGCCATAAGAAATAATGAAATTTTAGCTTTGAAAAAAATTGACAGCACAAATTTATATAAATATATTGCGTGAACACTTACAACAGGCAATCTTGCATATGGAACCGGGTGAACGCAGCAACATTTACTTTCAACGGGACGGAGCGCCAGCTCACAACGCGAAAATTACTACAAATTTCTTAAACGAAATTTTAGGAAATAGGTGGATAGGGACAAACGGTCCGATCAGATAGCCAGCTAGGTCACCTGATTTGAGTTCGTTGGATTTTTCCTTTGGGGTTTTCTAAAAGACATTATATTTAAAATTCCTTTCTACTCTATTGAGGAACTTCGACGAAATGTTGAAAATTCTTTTAATAATATTTCAAATATACATTTAATGAATGCTACCCGAAGCGTTGCCAGGATATGCGCGAAAAGTGTGGCAGTTGATGGGCGGCAATTTGAACATTTATGAGAAATAGTTAACGTTTTTTAAAGTTTTTATTTTAGTTTACTTACGTTTACAGTTAGGTTACTTTAGTTTACTTTACTTACTTGCTTATTTTAGTTTAGTTTAATTTACGTTAATATTGTATCTTTAATATATATTTAAAATAAACGTCATATTTTTAAAACAAATTTGAGTTTTGTAAAGAGAAGAATTATAGTTTTCTATGTATTTTCATAGCCAGCCATATTAAAATGTAAAAAATTATATATAAAACACCCCGTATCTCCTGTATTTGCAAAAATAACTATAGCATGTCATATATTGCTGGAAAGCAAAAAAAATCTCAATTTTTTTAGGTCATAGCCAGCTACGATTTCCATTTAAAAAATATAACTGGGTCGTAACTCCGGAATCTTAAGACCTACTAAAAATCTAATACTGGCATTCAATTCTACGCCAAAGAATTAATCTTGAGCAGTTTTCACTTTAAATCTACCTTATTTAACAGCCGAGATACAGACATGTTCAAAAGTGTCACAATAACGAGGAACGCCCTGTAACTCAGAAACAAATGAAGATAGCAAATTTCTGATTTGACAGTCGAGTTTGCCATGAAAATCGAGCTCGAGAACATCGTGTCAGATTTATCATATCTTTAGTAGTTTCTGAAATACCCTGAATTCCCATCGAAAATGGACCAGCCTGTACACTGCCTAGACCTAGATAGTATTAGAGCACGCAATTTCAGTCCCTTCCTTTGTAAACTTGGTGTAATTACTGTATTAAATACATATTATTCCATTTAATAAAAATAAATTCGTAATTATTATAATTTAAACAATCATGTTACTTCACTGTTTATCATTTTAACTTGTATGTAAATATAAATAATAAAATATGAAAGAATTTTTTTATTTTTAATACTTTATTTATTTTTTCCTTCCTTTGCTTATTTGATGTGTTCAATTTTTATTAAAATATTATTTATAAATTGGAAATTAATTATTGAAGGAGAATTTTTAATTTTTCACCGCTGTTCTCCAACAAAGGAAAAATTATATTAGCTGTTTGTAGATCTCGACACTTCGGTGTGTAAGTAAGACACAAAGAAGGGAGACGCGTTCGCGGTCATATATAAATTGATATAATTATAAAAAAAAATTTTTACATACCCTTGATCTTTAGATACAAATAATAAAAGCTGTGAAACCCGCTACTAAATTATGAGCAGATTAGTTCAAGAGAGGAGGAATATTTCACAGTTCTGTTAATTGATTTACTTCGATTACTACTATCGAAATAAATGAAATAGACCCCTGAGTTTGGAATCAGTATTAAGAAAACGTAGTGGCGAAAAAAATTGAAATTTGGACCATATATAGCCTCACTATTACTCTATTATGTGTCAAAATTTCAGTTAGTTTCGTTATCTCATTTTTTAGTTCGGTTTTCGCATCACTTTGCAATCCAAAAATCGCGCCGACGCAGCAACGCACGTCCGCCAAAATTTCAACAAGGTTTTCAATCCAAACGTCGCGCTATCACAGTAGCCCAGAAGGCGCTGCGATAGTCGAACTACACGAGAGCCGATGTCAGGGAAGACCGACGAGCGGACACAACCAAGCACCGCAGCCAGAATGAAATTTAGAATTTTACCTCAGTGAAGCGCCGCCACAACGACGTAGAACGTCCTACGCGAAAAGCCAAAATTTCAACTATGTTTCAGATTCCAATGCTACAGTGCTGCAGCCGCGCAAGTCCGCCAAAGAGACCAAAATTCACGCATGTTTCCAAATCACCGGCAAATCGACAAAAAACGACAAAAAAGCGCCCCCTGGCGATGGAGGAGTCTAAAGCCACGACAAAGAAGACCGAAGAAGAGCCGAGAATAAGTCAGCTGTCGCCAACGGAGATGATGGAATTTCAGCCCACAAGGGAGCAGTCACCGTCCACCGCGGATTAAGAAGAGATGATCCTGAGCCGGATATCAACCGCGAATCAAGGCCGCGATATTGATAAGGCGATTATAAGCCGACCTTGGCCATTTGCACTATATTAACCAGGCATACCATCTGGCCAGTACGTGTGACGTGTCCTCAAAATTTTATTTAAAGTTGCGAACGTAACATTTTCACAGTTTGATCGCATTTACCATACTACTATTGTTGTTATATGTTTACTGTGTGTTAATAAATGCATAAAACGCATTTCACATCTTATCTATACAAGAATAAATTACGTCGCCCCGGCATTTATTTCTAACCCACGGCAGACAGCAGTAACAGCCCTATCGACCCTAGTCTTACAGTGTTAAATATGAAAACAGTACAATGTAGATTTAAGGCACATATGGTTATCAGAACCATTATGTGCATAGTGCTTTTCAAATATATATATAATTATCAAAATTACATATACTAATTACATAATCTCCTGCCCTCAATGTTCTCATAGTCGCGTAAAGAGTAATTTCATAGAGATCGAGATAAAGTATCGTTCTTACAGTACCAAATTTAACCTTATTCCTGATACTGATCCTCCATCCTGTTATCAATATATTCAAAATTCCCTGTGCTAGAGTCAAACATATTATCCTTCCCATCCTAGGGCGAAAACAAGTTGTTATAAATTTAGTTCGTGTCCTACTACCCCACCATGCCTAAACATAATCCTTTAGTGCTATTCTCTGCAAGAGCAAATTCCAGCGCGATGGCGCAAGAAGAATATCATATGCAAGACGCACTAGAGAGTTATTGTAGAGAAAAATAGAGCCGCATTCCACAGGTAGGTAGTGAGATACGACGACAATATCAGTAGTATATTAAGTATATACAGGGTGGAGACTTTAACTGAAATAAATTCGCTAATATTCGTGAATAATTTCTCGAAAAATTCCCGAGACAACTCAACGTTCAAATGTATTTATCTACCTTTTTCAAGCAATATGCGAAATGCAGCCCTTCAAGGAGGGCGGAAACCACCCCTAACTTTTTTTCAAATGCAACAATATGACGTGTGACCCCTCATTGGAAAGGTGACAGAAAGATGAATCCAGCGTACTGATCATATTTATTATTTTTCAAGAGGTTGAGGGTTGCATAATATTAAAATGTAATTGTTAAGTTTATTACTTTTCAACGTAACAATTGCTCAAAATGTGCACCATTTCATTGTTGGCAACATCTTAATCTGTGATAGGTTTCGTCCTTGACATTACATAACCTTTCCGGTATTATTGTTCTGGTTTCATCTCTTATTCTTTCATTTCAAAAAAAATCCGGTGGTGTAAGGTTTGGATACCGTGCTAGCCACTCGACGATACCTCGTTGTCCTATCTACCTACCGGGGAAAATTCTTTCCAGATATTGGCGAACAATAACAGCGTAGTGCGGCGGGGCCCCATCATTTTAAAGCCATAGCCTCTCGTCGGTCAAGTTGCGGTTCAAGGAATTTGGGAATAACTGGCACACATTTGGCATTAGTTTGACCTGGAGAAAACGAAAGTAAGATACTTCCATTAAGATTGTCATCAAAGAAAAATGGTCATACAATTCTGTCTTATATTATGCCAGCCCACACATTAGTTTTTTGTGGGCACTGAGTATGATTTTCCCTCATCTAATGGGGGTTCTCTTCACCCCAATAAAAACAATTTCCCATTTAACGTAAAAATAGCCTCGTCCGAGAAATGCATCCACTCTAAAGATAAATGGTTTTGATCAAAATGATTCATCAGTAAATCGCAAAATTCAACTTGTCGATCTGGGTCATCTTCAATTAACTCGCTTGCATTTTATATGGGTGTTTTTTCGCATGTTTAAGTATTTATAAAACTGTTTTGTGATTAAGAACACTCTCACGGGCCAGTTGACAGGCTGAAGTGACTGGATTTTCTTCCACAGCTAGTAACAAATTGAATTTCGTGTCGACATCAACAACAGCCTGCCTTTGGCAATTGAAACGACTTTTAAGGAAGAAAAGTAACTACCAAATAATGCTACAGTAACTAAAAGCGTTGTCAGTAAACACTTCGATTGTTTTCACAGCCATCTACGTCATCGAGCAATTGAAAAGTTAAAAACGACTGCAGTTCTCCAATTTTTCAAAATAACAGTACCGAGTAGGAAATCATAAAAAAGACAAGTTTTTCTAGTTCATAGCTAACTATGGTTTACGTTTAAAAAACTTGAAGTTTATTTTATAACTTGAAAACGAAATTGTACACGAACAATTTGATCACACTATCTTATTAACACTGCAAAAACCTGAAACTTTGTAATTTAATTTTTTTGTAAAATAAATAGCAACGGAGCTACACGCATCTGAAGGAATTGACCGAATTGGGATGTTTCCAAATATCTAGTCAGCCATGACGTTTTTTCAAAAAATAAAAGAAACAACAACAAAGGATCATAAAACTGCACATCTTTCCTCATTTGAGGTTTTTTGTATCTCTGCTACTTTGCCAGATCTCTACCCTAAACATTAAAAAAACTCACCCTGTACTGTCGGGCCGACCGCGAGAAAATCTGCGGATTTTGATAGAAGCGCCCTCATTGGTTGAAATCGGTTTTTGGGGCGTGACCTGTGGTCCCAGTGTAAAAAGACGATCGTGTCAACGTATTACGGTTTATTTTTACACTAACTTGGGCTCGTATAACTACTTCAAGCCCCACGTTGCGTCGCTATGTCAACGCTCGAGTTTGTGAACACTAACTCTGTCTCGGTATGAGTAGTTCGAACTTTCGCTAGTGCTGTGACCTTAACTTAAACGCCGATACAGTTAGAGCGGGTCGTGAGGTTCATAGGTGTTGGGGTCTATCTCCACTGAGATAGGTTCGAAGAAATGAAAGTAATGCCCGAGCAATATCAAAATTTAGAAAAATTGAGGAAAGTAGATGATTCAAAACGAAATTAAATTAAAAATTTTTGTTTATGTCAGGCGCCAGTAAATTTTGAAGTGAATCTACAAACTTTAATTTCCTAACCGGATTCCTCTTAAATCTAAGTCAGGTATGTATATAAGAGTTGACTGTGGATCCTTTCTGATCCTTGAGGTGAGTTGGAAAAATAATTTATGCAAAAGTATTTTCCTTGAAAATAAAGGACTGTTCCCTTTTAAATTTAAAATTTTTTATATAAAAAAAATTTTCAAAAAGTTATTATCAAGAAGTTTTTTGGAAAAGAACTTAAGTCTGACTAAAAAAAAGTTTATTCAGAAAATATATTTCTAGGGTTATATGCGAAAAGTAAATTTTGAGTTCTAAAAAAAATTTTATTTTGAAAAATTATCCAAAAATCTTTTTTCGAAAATTTATTTTCGACTAAAAAAATATTTATTATTATTATTATTATTAAAAAACTCGTGGTTTTCTTCAGAAAAAACATGTTTAAGAAAAGGTATAAAATATATTACAAGGTACAAATAATATTTTTCTTGAAGAGAAAAATGGCACTGAGATTAACACTGTTAAAAACCTATTAATTTAAGAACAATAAGTAATAGTGATTCACTGGAATAATCTCTGCAACGAAAATCCAGGAAACAACAAATTCAACTACCAGACCGTAGAAAAAAGAGTACTAGGTATATGAAAATGAACGTTACTAAACTTATTCAAACTAATTACAAAAAAATCGCGGAATTCTACTAACCACTTTTTATGTAATCCTCTGTATAATCCTTTCGGCTTTTCCGAAAAACTGCACTAACTTTCTATGTCGGTTTCAGTTCCGATCCAACTCTTTAATTACTGAAGGTAATTAGACAATTTAACGAGCACTTTGTATGTCGAAGACTAGCAAGACTCGGAGCAATCACACAAGGTTACTTTCGAAGATTTGNTTTCCCTATTCCCTACCAAGTGCAAAAGACAGAGATAAAATATAGATCGACGTTCAGTGTAACTCAGTCTATACACGATTATAGATTCTACCGATGTGCATGGCGAGCGGCACAAAGATAAATAATATTGAACCGTATAGAAATCATTTTATATTTTATACGCATTATGGTAATAGTGTTTATATATTATGTATTAGTCACTCTTTATAATTTCGGCCGCCGAGTATAGGTATATATGAAAATGAACGTTACTAAACTTATTCAACTAATTACAAAAAAATCGCGGAGCTTTACTAACCACTTTTTAGGTAAACCTCTGTATATCTTTTTCGGCTTTTCCGAAAAAATGCACTGAAAAACCATCCCTTTTATCTAGAAATTTTAGTTCCTTAAGGGTGAATTTCCCCTAACTATTGCGTATTAGCAATCTTGACATCATGCTTTGCAATATTTCATCAGATTTCATCATCTTTCTAGAACTTTCTAGAAGGTTTCATCAAAAACAGCAAAAGTAAACTGAGGGTTTCGATGCTCGATTCTGATTGGTCCACGACTTTGCGAGGAATTAAATACTGAATTCTGATTGGCTGAAGGCATCATATAAATATATAAAGTGGTATAAAACGCAAATTTCGATTTTGTTTCGTTCATTTGCATAGTAGCCCTAGTAGCCCTTCGGTCTGCAACACCCCCCTCCTTTTTTTACACTTTTTTCTACCGACTTACGGTTCACAACATCTTAAAATCTAAATCCTTAAACTAAAAGATTTTTAAAACTAATATTTACAAAGACGAACAAACGGCAAACGGTAATTTTCACCGATGTTTCTAAAAATTTATACAAAATATTTGACTAATTTACGTTCCGACGTTACTAATCGACTTGAATTTGACGTAATATACCGCTACATGTATGTTACCTAATCTGTATCGATGACTACCATTCGCGAACGTCTCTTATTCCGAACAGGTACAACCGAAGCTATAGCGTCCTGGTAGGATATCAGGCTCTGGGATCGGGAAGCGTCGCTATCGGCAGGAAGTTCATCCAAACCAGCGGATTTCGACCCTGTGTGATCCTTGGCTTCTGACTGGCGACTACGGGAGCTACCGCTGCCTAGAGGTCCAGTTGAGGAACTTGTAGAGCATTCGGACTGGGCATCTTCGTGCCCTAGTGGTGCGGGGCGTATGTCATCCATATACATATAGTATATGGAGTTGTCGGAATTGGGGTCGTCGAAATTGGGTTGTCAAGTCTAAAACTCAAAATCGATTATTTTAACCGAACTCTTTTTCGGTGGTTCTCTGGGTAAGGTCCCAAAGGGTTGAGATTTTTTATTAGGAAAGATCCCGGCGAAATTTGTGGTTTCATTGGCACGGATGCCTTAAATTGTTTAGCTTTCTTCCTTGCGCAGACTAGACAGTTCTTCACATATTTCTCTTCCTGGGCTTCACAAAGCGTGGGGATAATGTCTAAACATTTTATCTGCTTGGCGGCGATTTGATTTACTTTCCGTTTTTCCGGTGGTAACTGTTATAATTTTATAATTTTTTACTATGTTTAATCAGATACCTATCAAGTAAGTTATTATCAGTTGTCAGATTAGAGAGTTTCTAAAAAGTCATAAGTTTTTCATTTTTATATATCTGCCGTTTGTGATTAGCCCTGTGTTTAGGCCGGGACAGACGGGTAGTTTGTCCAACGGCAAGAAGAGAGTGACTTGCAAAGAGAGTGACTTGACATAGTTTGTGGCGACCGTGACAGGACTTTGCAGGCGGTTACAAGTCGGCGAAATCGGTGTGAAAAACGTTGTACCTGTAACATTAAATAGAATCAATTGCGAGGAAGTTAGGTATTATGGCTGATTCAATGGAGTCTAAGAAAAAGCATAGGAAAGTACTCCGATCTTTTGTTACAAAATCATTGAACGAATTACACACTCTGTTAACGAAAAGTCCTATCGTGCTGGAGGACATAGAGGTTGCCTGGGAATGCGTAAAGCCTAAGTTTGATGAACTCAGCGTGATGAACTCTGAAGTGTATAATTTGTTGTTGGAGGCACAAGCTACTGAGAAACAACTGTTGTTAGACATTGAACAATGTGAAGGCTATACGAAGAAGTTCGCCACACTTAAGTTAAAAGTTGACAAGCTGTTGGAACCTGTAGATAATGCTGGGTCAGTAAACGGGTCAGTACAAACTTCTGATAGTCAAGTAGGTTATGATGACGTCGTACGAGGTAAGAGAAAATTTAAGTTACCAGCTATTCAGTTTAAGCAGTACGATGGAAATATTAAAGACTGGTTACCGTTCTGGTCTCAGTTCAGGAAAATTCATGCTGATACTCAGTTGGATAATTGCGATAAGATAGACTATTTGATACAGGCTACAGTTGCGGGAAGTCGTGCGCGACAGATTGTAGAAAGTTTTCCCGTGCTCGATGAGAATTATGAAAAGATTATTGACTGTTTGACTGCGAGATTCGGGCGTGAGGACCTACAAATTGAAGTATACGTGCGCGAATTGTTAAAATTGGTTTTAAACAACGCCGTATCAAATGAAAAGCAGGATTTGTCGAAATTGTACGATTTAATTGAGACTCAGTTAAGGGCGCTGGACACGTTGGGGATTACGTCAGACAAGTACGCAGCGCTTTTGTTTCCGTTGATTGAATCTTGTTTGCCACAAGAACTTTTACGAATATGGCAAAGATCGGCTTTTAATTCGCGTGGTTTGGAACAAATAATAGCGCGAGTAGTGGTAACAATGAACCAGTAGCATCCGTAGGTGACTCTCCATTAGAAGTTAGGCTTGGAAACCTTTTAAGTTTTTTACGCGCTGAGGTCGAAAATGAACAACGGATAGACTTAGCAAGCGAGGGTTTCGGTTTAGCTGATAATTTTAAAACAAGGTCCGGTACGGCTAACCAATTTAGTAAAAGAAATGGGTCTAAATTGTTAAACAATTCGACGTTTACTGCGGCCGGTTTAGTAAATGTCGATGTTGTCAAATGTATATTTTGTACCGGTGTTCACGAGACTGACAAATGTTTTAAGGCACAAAAGATGACACTAGAAGAGCGCAAACGTATTGTATTAGAAAAAGGAGCTTGTTTTAAGTGTTTAAAGGCAGGGCATATATCTAAAAAATATCGGTCTCGCTTGAAATGTATTGTTTGCGGATATTCGCATGTACCACTGATGTGTTTAGGTTTAGCTGAAAAGAAAACTTCTCCACAGCAAAAGGAGAGTTCGAGCGAGCAAGATAATGTTAAAAGGGATCAGGTGATGTCCAATCAAACAAGTTCCTACGTGTTTCTACAAACTGTAAATTTTAAGGTTAAAGGTCAATCAGGTATGGTAAGTGTGAGAGCGCTTATTGACACAGGTTCACAGCGATCGTACATTTTGAAGTCTATTGTATCGTCACTCAGTCTCAAACCCAAGAAAGCAGAAAAAATTGTACATTGCCTTTTTGGAGGAACGGAGATGGAACAAGTGCATTATTGTTATGACGTTACAATTTCCAAAGGGGACTACAGGAAAACGTTTGAAGTTCTAGATCAGGCTCAGATTTGTAACGAGGTTTCTCCATTATTTTATGGACCTTGGATACAAGAACTAAAAGTACTTAACGTGGAAGTTTCCGATTGCAAAAGTCAGGGTCCAATTGAGATGTTGTTGAGAGCAGATGTAATTGGATCTTTGTACATGGGGAAAAGACATCTGTTAAAATGTGGACTGGTGGCAAATGAAACTTATGTTGGTTGGACTGTCGAAGGCAAAGTTCCTACACTGAATTCGACAACTATGACTGTAATATCGATGTTTACGAACCCTTCAATTACAGAACTGTGGCGACTTGATGTGTTAGGGATAGAAGAACCTACAGAGAGAAAAACGAAAATTGAAAAAGCCCTAGCAGCAAAAGAGTTGTTTTGTGAGACAGTAATAGTGGGTAGATATGAGGTCAGGTTGCCTTGGTTAGAGGGGCACCCTCCCCTGCCCACAAATTACCACATAGCCAACCGCAGACTTCAAACCGCAGTGAAACAACTAGAGAAAAATGGGTTGATGTCTAGATATAAAACAGTATTTGAAGAATGGGAGCGATTAAATATAATTGAGAAAACTACGAGAGGTGATGTTGGACATTTTCTGCCACATAGACCGGTTGTTAAAGAAGGCTCTGCCACGGCTGTTAGACCCGTTTTTGATGGAAAAGATGAACCATCGCTGAACCAATGTTTGGAGAAGGGGGAAAATTTGATTGAGCTGATACCTGCGGTGTTGGTCAGATTTAGAGAATATACGATAGCTGACATAAGGCGTTTCTGCAGACAAGTGTGAATCCGAGAGACCGTCAGTTTTTGAAATTTTTGTGGATTAATGAGAAAGGTGAGGAAATAGTTTACATACACAACAGAGTGGTCTTCGGAGTAAACTCCAGTCCGTTTTTGTTGGGTGCCACGATCCAATATCACCTAAAAAAGAGTAAAGAAGATTGTTTATTACCAGGTTGCGAATATGCGAAAGAAACTATAGAAAAGCTCGCCCGTAGTTTCTACGTAGACAATAGCGTAGCAAGTGTGCCGGATTTAGAAGTTTTGAACCGGTTTATTAAAGAAGCGACCATGATCATGGCAGAGGCACAATTCGACCTTAGAGGGTGGGAGTTTTCTGGCAACTCAAACAGTTCGGATGGTATTTCAGTTTTGGGTTTGAAGTGGTTCACGACTAGAGATATTTTGACTATAAACCCAAATTTACTTACTTGTGACAGAGAAAGTGTTGTAACGAAGCGAAAACTGTTGTCAATAGCCCAAAAGGTCTTCGACCCCATAGGGTTTACGTCACCTGTGACATTATTGCCCAAGTTGTGGCTACAGATTTTGTGGGAGAAAAATATCCTGGGACACTGAAGTAAATGGTGATGTGGCGATGCAGTTTAAAAAATGGGTAAAAGATTTTCCAGAACTTCTGCAGATATAAGTCCCTCGTTGGAGCGAAATTGGTGGAGCAAATCCCGAAGACGTCAGTATACATACCTTCGTCGATGCGTCCAGAAATGCGTATGCAGCGGTTGTTTACGTTAGGGTGAAAAAGTTGGACAATGTTTCAGTTCATTTGATGGCAGCTAAGTCTAGGGTGGCTCCGATAGAAAAGAGAAGAGGAAATTTGACGATCCCACGCCTAGAGCTATTGGCAGCGACGATAGGTGCGAGACTTTACACTCAGGTTGTAGAAAATTTGACAGGTAGCTTTGCTAGTTTCTTCTGGAGCGATTCGGCTACAGTGATCTCGTGGTTACAACGCAATGAAGAGTGGGGTACGTTTGTACATAACCGTGTAATTGAAATACGCAAGCTAACACCGAATCTTCAGTGGCGTCATATTCCAGGGACATGTAATCCGGCAGACCTGTCATCTCGAGGGTGTTCGTCTAAACAGTTAGTTGAATCGAAATGGTGGGAGGGGCCAGCATGGCTGTATAATAATGTCGAAAGTTGGCCATCTACAAATTTAATTGTTAATGAAGAGGAGGTTAACAAAGAAAATAAAAGGAAGGTTACGACGTTTATCAACTTAGAAAAGGAAAAGGTGGACTTTTACCTCACGTACTTCAGCAAGTATACCAAGACAGTTAGAATGATTGCTTGGCTGCACAGATTTGTACACAATTGTAGACATAAACAGGATAGAAATAAGAGGGAACTGAGTGTGCATGAAATAGATTGCGCAGAAGTTTATTTTTAAGCTGATACAACAGGAAGAATTTGAAGGTCTAAAAGATAATAAATTAAAGAATCTAAGTCCTTATTATGACAGTGAGGGTGTCATCAGACTGAAGTCAAGAGTCTCGAACAGAAGAGTCACTGTTGATTATCGTTATCCTGTGATTATGACTGGCAGGAATCCGATTATTTGTAGGTTAATTATGGAAAAACACCAGAAATCTTGTCATGTAGGGGTGCAAGGACTGTTATGTTTACTCAGAGAGAGTTATTGGATAATAGGTGGCAGAAGAGCCATTCGTTCGGTCTTAAAGAAATGTGTCACATGTAAGAGATTTGATGTTAAACCTTTTGCGGTAGAGTCACCTCCATTGCCTGGCGATAGAGTGCGTGATTCTGCTCCGTTCGAGATTACGGGGGTCGATTTTGCCGGACCTTTGTATTTAAAATCTGGAGAGAAAGCGTGGGTGTGCCTATTTACCTGTGCCGTGTACCGCGCGGTACACTTAGAACTTACAATGTCATTATCCACCCTTAAGTTTTTACAAGTTTTGAGAAGGTTCATCGCGCGGAGGGGCAGACCCAGAATTTTGTATAGCGATAACGGTACTAATTTCCGTGGGACTGATAACGCTTTCGCGAATCTAGACTGGGACGCTATAACTCGAGAGACTAATACGCAACGAATTTTGTGGCGTTTTAATCCCCCTAGTGCGCCGTGGTGGGGAGGATCTTTTGAAAGGTTAGTCGGTGTAGTAAAGCGCCTACTGCGTAAAGTATTAGGTAAAGCGAGTTTAGGTTATGAAGACTTAATGACCTTATTGTGTGATTGTGAGGCCGTGGTAAATGCTCGACCATTGACTTATATTTCAAACGATCATAATGATTCTGTGACATTGTCACCGGCTATGTTCCTGCGGGAGCAGGTTAGCTGTAACGTTGTCGATTGTGATTTAGTCGAAAAAATATGTCTTACGCGTAGTATGCGAAATAAACAAAAGTTGCGTGAATATTTGAAAAATAGATTTAGGCTAGAATATTTAGGGCAGCTTAAACCTCTTAGGGAAACAAAATCGAACGCGACAATTAAAACGGGGGACATAGTTCTTATAGGTAATGACTCTCACAAGCGCGTTGAATGGCCTATGGGACAAGTAATTGACGTTGTACCGGGTAAAGACGGTCGGATTAGATTGGTTAGAGTTCGGACCTCGCATGGAGAGTTGCTAAGACCTGTACAACGGTTATATCCACTAGAGTGCGTTGATGATTCGGTTGAGAGGAACCATAACGATCGACGAGATGTGGCTTTCACAAAACGAAGGTTCCTAGGTTGCACCCTGAGTCTTCTGAAAAAGGAAATCAAGAGGATGTTGCTGATTCATATCGCGTTTGTGGTAGTGTTCGGGATAGTGCGTGGGTGAGAGAATCCGCCGATTACCCAGATCATCCAGGTGATCTTAATGTAAGCCAGGCGTAAAATAAAGTGTCCTCAAAGATATTTGTATTTTAAGAACGTTAGTTTAAGTTAGTTGTATTTAGGTGAGAAACAGTTTGTAAAACTGTGTCTCAGGTGGGAGTATGTTATAATTTTATAATTTTTACTATGTTTAATCAGATACCTATCAAGTAAGTTATTGTCAGTTGTCAGATTAGAGAGTTTCTAAAGTCATAAGTTTTTCATTTTTATATATCTGCCGTTTGTGATTAGCCCTGTGTTTAGGCCGGGACAGACGGGTAGTTTGTCCAACGGCAAGAAGAGAGTGACTTGCAAAGAGAGTGATTTGACAGTAACGATTGATCTACGTCGGGGAGGTACTTTTCTAAGGTAGCGTCCGGATGTCGACTTAGATAATCTGGAAGTTGATTGCTTTTCCTAGGGCAGTGTTCGAGATGAAACTTGTAGGTTTGTAACAAGAGCGACTATCGAGTAAGTTTGCTATTACCATCTTTATTCTTCTCCAACCATAGTAGAGAGCGACTGTCCGTCCCAGAATAAAGGGTAAGTGCTCTAGGTAATGCGTATACTTCTTAATGGCCCATACAACAGCTAGGGTCTCTATCTCGTTGATGTGGTACTTCTGTTCAGTACTCGTCAACGTCGCACTGGCGTAGGAGATAATCTTCACTTCGTTATCATCGGTTTGGAATAATACGGCGCCAAGTCCAGTTTGGCTCGCGTCAGTTTGCAGAATAAACGGTTTACTGTAATCCGGGCGATGCAGCACAAATAATCGAGAAGCGGCTTGCTTTATCTTGTCAAATACTTTTTGGCAAGGAATTTGCTTAACGGTGTTTTGATTATTATTTGGTGGTGCCTAGGGTGGCAGCAAGTGATTGACGTCTGGAAAGTCTTTTTCCGATATAGTCTTTGCGGCACACGCGAGCTCCATTTCGCTCGAGATGGGCTTATTGTCTATCGGCACTTGATCGGCATGCACGTAGTTGTCCTGTGCACTGGTGTCGATAAGGGCTTCTTTAGTCTTTTCGTTGAGGTACACTTGACGCGGCAAGGTTCTTTCGCGTACAGCGTTGCACTCGTGGTTATGGTTCTGGTAAAAGTTCTTCTACTTCCGAATGGTAGAATGGATCCTCGTCGAACGCGAGTTCCGCTTGCGTCGCGGTTGTCGCGGTGGTGGCGAAGCGCGGCGAAACTTCGTTGACTATTGAGGGTTGTTCGCAGGAGGTCGGAGGGCTGCGAGGAGGGATGTTTTCTCCGACCCTTGGTCCGTTTCCCTGGCGATTTCGACATTCTTGACCGAAGTGTCGTCCTTCGCACTCGCGACATGGGGGCGGTGATCGTTGGTTCTGTCCTGCAGGTCGGCGGTCTTCGTCCCGGGGTTGCGATGTAGATGGCCGAGGTCCTAAAGGCCTGAACGCGGACGTTTTCCTCGATTTCGACAGCAATGGTGATGAACTCCTCAATGTCAGTGAACTCTCTCGCTTGGAGACCATACTTTATTTCGGGTAGTAGCAGAGCCTTAATGACGCCAATTTCCAGCTTCTGAGGTACTGCTTCCTGAAATCTGGAAAATAGATTCTGCTTCTTCGTGATGAACAGCATGACTGGCTCGTTCTCGCTTTGTCGTTCTCCGTATAGTCGTGTCTTCGCAGCGGCTATGACGGTAGTGGAATTAAATTTAGCTAAAAACCTCTCGGCGAAGGCATCATACGTAATAGCTAAATGTTGGTACGGCTCATACCAAGTCCTGGCGCTTCCGCGTAACTGGGCTATGGCTATAATAATCCTTTCATCGTCCTCGATGACGTCGTGTTTGTTAAAGTAGTCCTGGAGGCGGCTTATGAAGTACATGGGTCTCTCATAGTCAAACCCATAATAATGACACTGGCACGCGGGTCTACTTTTAGGAGTAGCGGAAGTGATATTCTGCAGAGCTTGAGCAAGCATATTGACGACTTGCTGTGCAGGATCATCTCGAGACACGGTGGAAAAGGTTACGTCATGGTCCTCGTCTTTCCTTGGCTTTCTCGGCTTAAAAAAGATCTCGGAGTCTGGAGTGATGGGGCTTATCCTGTATAGCACGTCTTCCAGCAGTTCCATTGACACATGTCTCATACTTTCGTCGTTAGATTTCGACATTTCGTATCACTCGCGTAATCCTTTGGTTTAGTTACGGCACTACTTTTTATTTGCGGTCACTTTATTATTATTATTACTTCGAGCCCCACGTTCTGGGGGTCATGTCAACGTACCTGCTATATTTTACACCAGTTGTGGCTCGGAACGGGTTGTCTGAGCTTTGGCTAGTGCTGTGACCTTAACAAGAACGCCGATACAGTTTAGAGCGGGTCGTGGAGTTCGTAGGTGTTGGGGTCTATCTCATCCGAGATAGGTTCGAAGTAAAGAAAGTAATGCCCGAGCAATATCAAAATTTAGAAAAATTGAGGAAAGTGGGAGATAATTAAAAAGAATTTAAATTTAATAAAAACAAAATTAAAAAATTTTATGTCAGGCGCCAGTAAATTTTATAGTGAATCTACAAACTTTTGTTTCCTAACCGGATTCCTCTTAAATCTAGGTCAGGCTTGTATAACTGTGGATCCTTTCTGATCCTGAAGGTAAGTTGGAAAAATAAATTCGAAAAAATATTTTTCTTGAAAAATAAAGGGTTAAGTTCCCTTTTGAATTTAAAATTTTTTATAAAAAAAAATTTTCAAAAAATTATTATCAAGAAGTTTTTTGAAAAAACCTAAGTTTGACTTCAAAAAATTTTATTCAGAAATTATGTTTCTGAGGTTATCTGCGAAAAGTAAATATTGAATCCAAAAAAAAATTTATTTTGAAAAATTATCCAAAAATCTTTTCGAAAATTTATTTTCGACTAAAAAAAATATTTTTTATTATTATTATTATAAAACTCGTGAAGGTTTTCTTCAGAAAAAACAAGTTTAAGAAAAGGTATAAAATATATTACAAGGTACAAATAATATTTTTCTTGAAGAGAAAAATGGCACTGAGATTAACACAGTTAAAAACCTATTAATCTAACAACAATAAGTAATAGTGATTCACTGGAATAATCTCTGCAACGAAAATCCAGGAAACAACAAATTCAAACTACCAGACCGTAGAAAAAAGAGTACTAAGTATATATGAAAATGAACGTTACTAAACTTATTCAACTAATTATAAAAAAATCGCGGAGCTTTACTAACCACTTTTTTAGGTAATCCT
Source organism: Anoplophora glabripennis (assembly GCF_000390285.2). Taxonomy (NCBI): domain Eukaryota; kingdom Metazoa; phylum Arthropoda; class Insecta; order Coleoptera; family Cerambycidae; genus Anoplophora; species Anoplophora glabripennis. The sequence continues at coordinate 12,444 of NW_019418050.1, read as the reverse complement.
CTGTATATCCTTTTTGGCTTTTCCGAAAAAATGCACTACTAAACTTTGTCGGTTTGAGTTCCGATCCAACTCTTTAATTACTGAAGATAATTAGACAATTTTACGAGCACTTAGGTTCCGGCGGACTTTGTATGTCGAAGACAGGTAAGAACTCGGAGCAATCACAACAATATCACTTCGTAGATTGATTTCACTTTATTCCCCGTACTTGCGGATGAAGACTAACTTGTAATTTGTTTGAGAAGAACTTGGTTGTAAACTTAGTATTGAATTGTTGAACTTCGGCGATAAACTGATTTCATCCCTGAAAAACCATCCCTTTTATCTAGAAATTTTAGGTCCTTAAGGGTGAATTTCCCCTAACTATTGCGTATTAGCAATCGTGACATTATGCTTTGCAATATTTCATCATCTTTCTAGAACTTTCTAGAAGGTTTCATCAAAAACAGCAAAAGTAAACTGAGGGTTTCGATGCTCGATTCTGATTGGTCCACGACTTTGCGAGGAATTAAATACTGAATTCTGATTGGCTGAAGGCTTCATATAAATATATAGTGGTATAAAACGCAAATTTCGATTTCGATTTCGATTTTGTTTCGTTCATTTGCATAGTAGCCCTTCGGTCTACAACAATCGTTCGATAGATCTACGGTCAGTACAGTTAGAGATAGGAAGAGTTGTAGGTTATCTAGTTTTTTTTTGTGATAGCGAGGTTATATTGGTTATATTGTACCCAAAGGGTTGTGGTTTAGTTGTTTTAAGTATAGTAAAAGACGTAGTGCTAAATTCAAACGAATTTTGTAATCGGAAAGAATAATTTCTTTATTAAGCAATAAAGTGCACACATATTGTGCCTTTTAAGAGTACCAACACTTTTTAGAACCGTTACGAGATTACTATTCCCTTCCCAAGAAGGGAATATTTGCCAATTTTTACTTAGCTAATAAATGTGTTTCTTCTGACGGTGTCCGTTCTTGAAGTAGGCCTATCCATTTGCGCTGACCTGCAGCTTCACTGTAGTTCTATATAAAAACCTGAAAAAGACAAAGAAAAACATTTGTTAGGGTTGGTTGGTGAGTGAGACAGTTATTTTAATAATAAATCCAAGTAGAGTCACATTTAAAACTAAGTGCAGAGTGCATACAGGAGCCCGGACGTCGGAGGTGGACTAGAGGCTGGCTGTAGCACCTACGATAAGTAGTAACCCATTGACAGTAAACAATTGAACCGTAATAGACCCGTACCGTTCCGTCCGGACATTAAAAACATAGGTGAAATTCAAACAAACCGTAACAGTGAACTTTAGAAACTCAGTCGAATTTGGACATCATATCGAGTGGCCGTATTAATAGTAACCGTGTCGAAAAGTAAATTGATTGATTGACTTGAACTCCTTGCTGTATAACCCTATATATATATAAGTTGTCAGTGTTGCGAGAAATAACTACTCCGAGAGCTATTTGCCCCTACCGGCATTGAATTATACTCGCAACATCTAGTGCAATAGCTAGGATCGTTTGTCAGTTTAACCCACCAGGCACAGACCGATTTCGGACTTATTAGTTCTCATCAATGTGACATAGGTGCGACAACCGACAAACGACCCAGCTGTTCTTCGTCGTACCGTCACGAAAAGGAAATACATTGTCTTGCGGACTCCCAACTGTGCCATTCAAATGGCTACAGTAGGAAGCGACCTGCTAACTGCAGGTACTTTAATGCACGACTGCCACCCACAGAGGGCGTAACACAATGTTGGAGTTGTCAGTGTTACGAGAAACAACTACTCCGAGAGTTATTTGCTCCTACCGGCATTGAATTATACCGTATATTATACCGTAGTTGTTTCTCGCATAAAATGGACAGTGTTGTTATATCTATAAACAATTTTATCTAAAATATGACTTCACTTATATTATCCTGCTAAACTACAAGAACGACAAAGCATATTCTTTATAGTTCTAATGGAACGTACCACAATCGAAGACTTCTGCGTACTATAAACGCTGTAGTGGTTAATATTATATTTTTTCATCAGTTTCTTGAAATTCTCATTATAGAATAATTCCTTTCCCGTGTAGTTTGCAGATTTTTCGGAATTTTTTTAAAGCGTTGTAAAATCATATTCATTACAATTGTAACATCTTGCGCTGATTTGCTTACTAGAGGTTTTGTCCATACGAATTTAGAAAAACAATTAATAACGATTAGAACATACTTATATCCATTATTTTCCTCTGAATATGGTATCAAATCAATTAAATCAGCTTGTATTAAATCATTCAGACTTTATTACTGTTCTATGTCTTCTGAAATTGATTCTGGCATGCTTGTGTAATTCATTAACAATGTCTTCTTTTACACTTGTTGCATATTTGTTAAAGTTGTTGAGATATTTCATATTGGATTCAAATTAAGATTATAGTTTGTAAAACTCATTTCTATATATTTATCCCCACAGGAACTCGCAGAAAGAATTCCAGAAATAAATTATTGATTGTAGTTTGTGGATCTTTTTCTCGAAATAAGATACTATCACCACGATGTAGCTGGATGTTGACTAGTTCTGTCAAGGTAAATTCCTTCTCATTTATAATTGTTATATCAGTAGGGTAACCAGTTACATTTTCAACCATAGCTGACTCGTAGAAGAAAACGTGACACGTTTTTATATTAGATATTAAATACTTCTTACTGTTTTTTTGAAAGACCGTGGACTCAAATGTTAAAATAACATTATAATATAACTCCTTCATTATGTTTCCTGCAATGTTTTCTAATATTATGTCAAAATCTTAATGATCCGCTTTGAGTGACTTATGAGTCTACCAAATTTATCGATTGTCATTTTCTAAGTTAGCTACAAGTTTTTGCTTATTTACTTAATAATTTTAGATTCACGCAACTCTTCGATAATACTAAAAACGAAGCGAAACTAAAAGGCTTAATCTATCAACAATCTCGTTAGGATCGTCCCAGTATACGTAGTCGATTGGATTATTCGAGACTTCCTTTAACATACTAAGACCTAACTTCTTTCAAGTTAAGGGTGCTATACTACGAGGTCTTCGCGATGTTAGTGATTGTATATTCAAAGTGGAGATGATTTTTTTATATTTGTAGGACCCTGAATTTGTTCATTTTCAGAGTAGTTTCTTTTATTAGCATTCGTTTTTTAACAATGTCTAAATAGTTTATTCTATCACCTTCTGTAAAACCAACTGGATGTTTCTTAAAAATTAACTCGTAGTCGAGTCCAGGAGTCCCGTTATAAGTTAACCCGCCTATAATTAAATTATTACTATCGAATTGTAGAGCTACATTACCAATTTTTAATTCATTATGATCGGGATCATATCTAACACCATATCTAATGTCAAACTCATTATGAACATCACCAATCATTTTATGAACATATTATCTGGGTAAAGGATCAAGTTGATTCAAATAATACAGCATGGCGGGTGAATTACTAAATTCTTGAATGTATTATTTTGCATCTCTTACACTTTCATCTACTTCCTCATTGTCTTCCGCATTATCTCCATCGGCAACATAATTATCATTTGAAGTTCCTTCGGCGACAACTGATGTATCTAGGAAACTTGGTGCATCAAAAGTAATCGATCTATTATGTTTTGCTATGCTTTTCCTTGGGGAGCTAAACGAAAAGCTTGATTTCACTTTCTTTTTTATAGATTCCTCACTTTTTATGTTTGACTCTCCATCAAGTTTCTCGGCAATTGTTTGTAAACGTTTTGTGATAGGGAGAAATGATTGTTCTTGATTTATATGTCCTTCTTTCAGAGCATTCAGCTTTTGCTTTACTATGTTTCTCCTTTGTATTAACATTTTTTTTACTTCAACTTCCTTTCTATTCATATTGAAAACATCCATTCTTCCTAACTGCAGTAACATTTTTGTGTGCGCCAATGACGACATAATTTATATTTTTAAAAATAAGCATTAATTTAGAAGATTTTTTTTGCTCTTACAAAACTTTGATATCGTTTATAGATTTCGAGTAACACTGGCATTTTTTATACATTAAATATAGGCAAAAATTCCGATTTGTAAAAAATAATTTGAAACTGCAGCCTCAAAACAGGGAATAATAATGAAAAAACGTCACATTAAAAAAAAATAACCACATTTTGAGTATTATCAATCAATAAAATAAAAATCAACACTAATATTTTAAATAAACAGTATCGACTAATAATATAAGAAAGTCAACATTAACATTTTAAATAAACCTAAATTGATATTTGTAATCATATTAAAATAATATTACAGTAAATGCTCAAAGTTACTTCCTTGTTCTTAAACGCAAGCATTAGCAAGAAAATGAAAATGAATTTTATCTAATAATTGTGTCTCATAACACTAATTTCATGTTGTATTCTTTCCCATTATTCGTTTTCGGTATTTACTGAAAAGTTATAAACTGTGGTTCGCAATGCTCCCCAAAGGAAATAATTACATTGGTTTAGGTCGAGGCATCGAGGTGGCCATTTTAAAGGGGTATTATTTGCTATACCTATCCACCTGTGAGTATAGTAACCTGTAATAACTGGTATTTTAATACTCTATTAACGGAACTTTTTGAAAGCAAACATCTGCCGCTAAACGCCTTTTATTTACTTGAGGAATTAGTCAGAGATTTGTTACGGTTTAATTTTGCGGTAGCGTAAATCATCACAATAGCGTCTAATCGCATTGTATCGCCCTCTTTGGTTACCTCGCTACCTTTGGTTCCTCGCGCCTGCCGCGGTCAAATTCCGGCCACCCGTATGCTTAGTCCGTTTTCAATTCGCGACAGTGGTACCACGGCCACTGAAAGGAATTTCTCCGTCGCGCGGTGTTCGTTCCCTCCCCCTACCAATTTCTGGTTTCCGTTCTGATTCTCGCTGTGACTGTCAAAGGCGAAATGGCTGCATGTTCTTTGATGGAAAATTTGTGCATTATTTGAAGCATCCGCNCGACGACGATGTTGCTGTTGTTATCAATAGAATCAATAACAACGAAAGCTACTGCAGCGTTAACTACAACAACTAGTACAACTAGTACAACAACGACAACGACGACGACGACGACGACGACGACGACGACGACGACGACAACGACAACAACGACGACCACGACGACAACGACGACAACGACGGCGCCGACGACGACGGCGGCGACGACGACGACGACGACGGCGCCGAAGACGACGGCGACAACGACGACAACGACAACAACGACAACAACGACAACAACAACGACAACCACAACAACAACAACAACGCCACCGCCACCGGAGTGTGCATAGTTTTAACTGTTGCTGCTGCTGTTGGTATTGTTATTACTACTGCTGTTGTTGTAGCTGTTGCTGTTGTTACCAATAGAATCAATAACAACGACTGCGACTGCAGCGTTAACTAGAACTAGTGCTACAACTACTTGTACTACTATGGCAACAACAACGACGACAACAACAACAGAAGCATAAGCATAATAAGCGTTCTATCGAGTTAGGAAGGAATGCTTTGACTACTACAGTAAGGAATCCCTGACTACTTAGGAATACTATGATTATAGATTAAAGGAGTGTGCTTTAGTGATCACTGTTGCTGCTACTGTTGGTGTTGTTGTTACTGTTGTTGTAGCTGTTGCTGCTCTTATCAATAGAATCAATAACAACGACTGCAACTGCAGCGTTAACTAGAGCTAGTATTACAACGACTACTACCACTACTACGACGATAACAACAACGGCAACAACAACGACGATAACAACAACAGAAGCATAAGCACCAGCAAGATCAATAACAGCAATAACAACGGCATGCTTT
>NW_019418050.1:4686-4987 GCF_000390285.2 Anoplophora glabripennis | reverse complement strand
CAAGATCAATAACAGCAATAACAACGGCATCTAATCTAAGGCAACGATGTTGAGAACGCTTTAAATTCTTGTTACTTGAACTGGTTTCCTTAGTCGACAGCATGCGTAAGGAGGATATGAATCGTTCTATCGAATTAGGTAGGAATGCTTTGACTACTACAGTATGGAGTGTGCTTTAGTTGTCACTGTAGCTGCTGCTGTTGGTGTTGTTGTTACTGTTGTTGTTGTTGCAGCTGTTGCTGTTGTTATCTATAGAATCAATAAGAACGACTGCAACTGCAGCGTTAACTAGAACTAGTAC
>NW_019418050.1:3233-4063 GCF_000390285.2 Anoplophora glabripennis | reverse complement strand
CGTAGTAATAGTAGTTGCAGCACCAACAGTGACAACTAATGCACACTCCCAGTCGTTGTTATTGATTCTATTGATAACAACAGCAACAACTGCAACAACAACAACAGTAACAACAACAACAACAGCTGCATCAAGCATTTACCTGAAAATATTTTCACATAGAAAACGCCGCTCAACCTTTCAAATGATTTTTGAAAACTTAAAATCAGTTAATTAGAACGGCCACAGGAAATTTTTAAAGTTAACACTTCATTTTATTTGTAAACAATTAGATTACATTTATCAATTTGCAGTTTAGTTGTTTTCAAAAATTATAATTTTAAAGTACTATTTTTTCTTAATTTTATCTGAATTTAACAAAAAAAATAATAATTTCCAAATATTTTTTTTTAATTTGTTCAAATATATACGTAAACAAATTTCATTGAAAAAATGCAATAGCATAGGGTAAAATATGCAGTATATTTAATGCATAAGTAATAAACTTTGTTTATAACAAAATATGTGCAAATTAGACAGTTAGCATTACGATATTCGAATTCCTTGGCTCGCGACCTTCCCATTTTGAACCTCCGAATACAGTCTCAGAGCGAAAGCCCCCTCCCTCACTTTTCGTGTTTTGAGTCACTTTTCGCGAGTGCGAGCGACAGCTTTTCCGCTGATTTATCTATGTTGCCGATAACTTATGAATATGAAAATTTTTTCCAGCTTAGAACTCGGAAAAACGAAGCCACTGGATCAAAGATTATTGCTAAATTGTTTATAAATTAACGGTAAATGCCAATAAACTTTGACCGCTTATATCTCGAGAACCAATAAACGGAATTTAA
>NW_019418050.1:0-2046 GCF_000390285.2 Anoplophora glabripennis | reverse complement strand
TGAAGGTATTCCAGCAAAAATTAGCTTGCCCCCTCTTACATCCAAGAAGTAGAATATTTCGACAGATCCGCCCTGGTCTATAATGATATGCAGCATTAAATACTTATTTCGCGAAAATAGTAAATTGTTTATTATAAAAATAGTTGTGGAAAAATTGTGAGATTTTTTGTAGTAAACTTCCGTTTTGGAAAGTATACTGCTTAGTCGAAGTACACTGTTTAGTGTACACATTGTTAAAGATGAATAGTGGATTAAATATCAATATTCTTACTGACAGATCTATAAACCGAAATCGTGATATAAAACCGTGCAGAAAAACATGTATTGCACAGGTTCTTAAAAGGTAATTGTTTACAGTGGAATATATGTATAAAAACAGAAATAAATCATTTATTTCTTTATCAAATATTAATTTTGGTTTTAGGAAGACTCTTAAAGAGTACTTAAATTGAGGTTTAATAATTTTATTTTTTAATTATCCTAAGCATCCTACTTATTTAAAAAGGGTTTTTATAACGAAAATTAAAGCTATGCTACAAATATGTCATGTTGAGATTGGGAAGAATTCGATGCAAATGAGCAAACGATTTAAAATGCTTGAATTGCAGTCAATAAAAGAAATTGTATTCATATGTACCTCAACATAATTTTCATGGCGTAAGGAGTATACAATGAAGAAAAGAAGAAACGATTTTTTAGAAAGTTAAGCTCGAGTGGTTCATATTTTTACAAAATTTTAGTTTGTCTAGAAAAATACCAATAAAAAATTCATTCAAAAAGCTTATAGTTAGAAATGTTTCTTTAATTATTTTAATCATTTTCTCATTTACATAATATGAATTGTGGAAAAACTAACCAGTAGAGATTGCATAATGTAACAATTCTCTGACAATTTAATAAATGGTGATATTAAATATGATATATTGTTTATATCAGTCTGCCAGAGAGCACAATTTCAACAATGTTCGCGAGGATGTTACATATCGTGATGGATTTATATGAATGATGATGGATTTGCGCGAAATTCGTGAATTATAAGCTTGAGGTTTAATATATGATATGAAAAAAATGTTCCACCGAAAACGATATAACAATTAATTTTCAGAGCAGAACGCGAAATATTGTTAGTGAATGAGTGGAAAATGGGCTATATGAAAAATTTATTTTTTACAATATCCCTTACAATTTAGGAGTCGACAGTCCATACAGGTATTGCATTTTTAAGCGACTAGGACTGGGATAGAAACTTTGCAGGAATTATGTATGCAGATAATAGGGGAATGCTGTAGATGTCAAAAGTCTCCAAACGTATTACTGTGGTAGTAATATGTAGTTCAGTTTATAAAAAGATAAAATACAGAGTGACCCGTTTATACCTCAAATACCTTCAAATTTAATTCGACAAGTTGTTGGAGTTTTGTTTAAGGCACCCCAATCATTTCTTCGACGTAACTTATATATAGAAGAAACTCGGTATTTACTACAGTATTTTATTTATTTATTTAATTTCTTGCTTACTTTATTTACTTATGTATTCAATATATTTTGCTGTTTGTATTTTTTTATTTAGTCTTTAAACAACTGTTCAAGAATGACAAATTTGTTGATTTTTAAAAATCTAAGGAAACTAAATTACTAATTAATATAGATTTGCCACAGTTGATTTTTTTAATGTTATTACATTTTTTATTGTGTGAGATACTCACACCCCCTCCCCCCTCTTGGTTTTTAGTATAAGCTGGACACCCTATATATATTCGTGAATACGTCCAGCAAGAAGAGTTCTTTTCGTGTCAAAAAACACTCATTGAATTATTTGTATTAAGTGTTAATGTTTCATTATTTCTTTAGCATTAAACTAGTGATACAACCAAAATACGTTCTTTATTTGATTTGGACAAAACAATACCACAAAATATTTAAAAAAATTGTACTAAATTCTTTCACATATTTTGAGCCAGACATAAAATGATGTTAAAGTTTTTGAAAAATATAACATCCACAAAATCTAAGCGGAAAAGTAACTTTCCCGTACTGTTTAATACT
>NW_019418049.1:12448-23441 GCF_000390285.2 Anoplophora glabripennis | reverse complement strand
AGGCCTACACGAGATGAGGCAGGATAAAGAGGGATAATCCCCCTCGATCCCAAATCATTGAGGCCAATTTCTAGCCATAGAATAATGGCGCGTGTAGTTATATTGAGAATAGCAAATGATTTAAAAAAAAATTATTTCTTAATAGATAATTTAAATGACAAATAAATAAAAAAAACGATTATAAACAATTAAAAAATTTGTTTAAGAAAAATTTTTGTTTTTAAAAATCATTATTTTGCCAAGACAATAAAATGGCAAAAAAATGTTTCAAAAATATTAAACTTGTCCATTTGTTTATAACAAATTTATAAGCAAATAACGTTAAAAATTTTTTAACGAAGCTAATAAACGCAATATATTAATAGAAAAACAACTAAAATCAAACATTTGGTAAAAAAAAATGTTTATAACATTTCACAACAAATAAATATCTTGCTTAAATTACACACATATTGATTTAACTAATATTATCTTATTTAAATAATTTCTCAAACCCCAGATAAAAACTCAAACCTCAAACCGCATTAACTGAAGTTTTTTTGTCGTATCTGCCGGTAGCTGGTATTTTACTAATTTCCATGTCACGTGATATGAATTTATTCCGTTACCCTGTCATTTCATCCCAAGAAAACTGTATTTCCAAATATCTGTGTAGTGGATCATTTAACTATTGAACATAAGATGGCGCAGTATCGAAAGTGTAAAATTGAACGTGAACGATTAAATATCAAGTTTACATACATATGGCTCCTCCTTGTAACGAATTCGAGAACTAAAATTTGATCAACTATTCTTCCATATGAAATATAATACTATATTTACTTATACAATGGTATTATACAAAGACTAATTTTTATAGTTATTTAAGGATTTATGTTCGTAGCAAAATTCGAATAAACCTCCATTTTGATTTAGTAACATTTATGTTTATTTACTCAGAATTGGAAATGTCAAATGTTCCTGACGTCAAATTTAAATTTGTTGACATTTCTTGTTAGAAATCAATACTTGCGAGTATATAATACATCCTTCAGTTTGCAAAATAAAAATGTATTAAGTGAAACTATTAATTCTCATAATGAAATTAACCACGGGCCGTTATACGGCCATCCTTTCAGTACAATGTACTTTACTTGTGATTGATTGGATTATAAATATATGTTCATTACTGACTAGAGAAAACAATGCCCTAATGCTTATACTATTTATGTAAGTATTTATTCCATATATTATAACATTTTATTTATATTTTCAAATTTGCAGAGTACAAGATGCATGTTTAATTTTAGCCTTATCAGCTTTATTGTTAACGTTTTTTTCCACCTATGTCTTCCAGGTAAGAAAATATAAAAGTCTTAGATTCTAAACTTATTCACTATTTGTTCTAGACTGGATTAGTCTATTTATTGTATGAACGATTCCGTGCTACTTTGTTGATGTGTATCGTATATTTTGGATTAACAACAATAGTTCATATCTGGTCTTTAATTACACGCTGGAGTAATTTGAAGCATTCGTGGAGTCTGCCTTTTTTAACTGTGTTTATTTTGCAGAGGTTTTGTAAGTATAAATAATAGATTTCCAATGTATCGAATTAAAGAGTAATTTTGAAATCCTTAAATACCCTGCTCTACTCAATAATATGTTGCTCCACACAAGCCTCCGACTTTTGGGCAAATCCTTAAAATTAAACATTTTCTTTTTTAGTAGCAACCGTTTATTATTATTGTTATAAAAGGGCTGCTCTGAGAATCAGCGATCCAAGATTCTACGAAGATATCGAAATAGAAACCAACAAAAATCATCAAATTAATGGACAGATAACTCAGTAATTTTTACTTTTTATTTATAAATTATTAATAAATACATTTCTGCAAGAAAAGTTCATTCTTTCTCTATATAGCATTAAGACCTAAGTACTTGAGGACAGTTTTTTTTTACAAAATTGATGAAATAAATATGAATTTATTAACCGATTTTTTTTATACAACTAATTACAGTATTAAAATTTAACAAAAATTATACACATACAAACATTTTTATGTCTAACAAAAATATATTCTATAATTAAAATAATAAATATGTAAAAACTTCTTATTTCCTTCCACTTATTTTAAAAATAATCAGTATACGATATTTATAATGTACTAAATTACCAATCACATGTTGCTAGTCCGAAATGTCTTCGGTTTCTAGAAATGCAAATTTGTTGCTGGCCGCAAAGTTCGGTGGCTCTGGCTCAGAAAATTTAGACATTTCTTTCTCATGTTTTTCCCTGCAAAATAAATTATAATTATCGTATTATGGGAATTGACCAAGTTGGCATTTCAAAAAGCTAAAAATTTGAATACACAAAATATTTCAGACGAATATTGACAAATCTTTTTATTCTAATGAATACTACAATTGAATATCACCCCAAAAATGAAGTCAAATAGTAACTAATGTAAAACAAATAATTCTCCTAAATATTACTCACTTTTTCTCCTCCCTCTTTGGCTTATCGATTTTATTTCTATTATCATTCTTATCCGGTGACTTGAACTCAGTTCTGGGTGTCTTCTTCTCATCATCTGTAATGAATATAATACATTTTCACCAAACCACAACCAACAAATACACAATAATATTTCTTAAATTTTTACAATTCTGCTGAAGTTGAAATAGAAATCAAAATTGTAATGTATCGTTCATTTCGGATGTGTTCAGCTAACGCACGCCCAGTTCGAATGCTCATTTTTGTTAGAAGCACCTATTTCTACCTTTGTTTACTGTGTGCAAAAAGAGACGACTGAGGCTCCATGATTTGACTTGTCATAAGCATACAAGTGGAAAAGACTCGTTTTATTTCAGATTTAGTATTCAAGTAAGAGTTGTATAAGTAAAATTGGGCACATATGTGGGTGTTGTGGCCAATATGATATCAAGGTAGTTGTAAACGACAAAATTTAATAGATCAATAACTTATCATAAACAATGTGTATTAGGGAATTTGACCACAAGCAGATATTTCCCGCAGTTGTTTAACAAAAGTACCAGTCGGTTATGATGCGTCAAAAAGTGATGAAAGCGAAAATCAAAAAGTAAAACGTGGCAGGAAAAAAATTTAAACTGACAAATGTGTAATCTGTAGGAAGAGAATTTTATTTTCAAAATGAACTTCCAATATTTCAAAGAAACATAGATACATGAAGGAGATATGGTCTCCCAAGGTTAGCAATTGCACAAACAGAAAAAATAAAATCTTCATTGCGAGGTGAACCCTCCATTGAACTAATCTGGGTGGGTACATCGGGTGTCCCAAAATTCACGCAGAATTTGAATTGTGTGTCATTTATGTGGTAAAGTGTGGCTGACGAAAAAAAGATGACACGGTGACAGCTAAATGTGAATGTATTTTCATTGTTGAGCAATATTTTAAAAATAATGAAGATTCACAATTTTCATACAAAATATGATCGGAATTCCAGGAGACTGGATCTATTAGAGATCTTAACACTCTGGCCGTGCTTCAAAGTATTCAACTCAAAATATCGAAACCGTTCGTGTGTGTTGCTGTTGAGGAATGTTAATTTCACATCGTGGACATTTCAAGAAGCTCTTTACAGCATATTTTCACAAAAGATTTGCATCTTCGTGCTTACAAAGTTCAATTGACTCAGGAACTGAAGCCTACTACCCACGCAGAGCGAACAGAGTTCGTTGAATGGAATATGGGACAAATGGATGCTGATTTTTCAAACAAAATCATCTTCAGTGATAAGGTTCATTTTCATCTTGATGGCTTTGTTAATTGATAAAATTGTTACATTTGGGATTCAAAAAATCCATGAGTGATTGCTAAGAAACAAATGCATCCACAACGTGTCAGAATTTGGTGCGGATTTTGGTTTGGAGGCATCATCAATAATTCTGCTTCGAAAATGTGACTGGTCAGGCAATAACTGTTAATAGTGATATGGATGTAGACATGTGGTTTCACCAAGACCATGCCACATGCCATACAGCCCGAGAAATAATTCAATTATTGCACAAGTCATTTCTTGGTCGTGTAATTTCCCATTTCGATGATCAGAATTGGCCGCTCAGATCAGGCGATTTGAAGTCTAAGGTTTATGCCAACAACCTCAAGACCATCCTTGGAGGAAATTGAGCTATGTATTAACAAAATTCAGACGCATTTATGCAAAATGGTCATTGAAAATTTCAACAAAAGAGTGCCTATGTGCCAGCAAAGCCGCGGAGACTTTTACCCGATATGCTATACCATACATAACTCTATATTGTATACTTCATGAAACAATAAAAAAATTACATTTTTAATTAAAAACCTCTGCTTTCTATCAAAATTACTTCTTGCGTGAATTTTGGGACACCCTTCAGAATCTTATGTGGCACAAATAACACAACTTTTAAATTAGATGTAAAAGTATTTCAGTGATTAATCGGGGGTAACTAACGAGATATGGAATAAGTATATTACGCATGTACAAAAAAAAACAAATGTGGTACATACAAAAGCTAAAGTAACAATAGAATCACTTTTCCATTTAGGTGACAGTAATGAGAGCGTTAATAACAACAGTAATTAATTATTGCTTATAATGGTCATTTCCAGTGTCTTAACAGTGGAACATCTCATTTTTCAGTGACATTTGTACTTTTAGTGACTTTCTAATTTTGTGTCACTTCAGGCTAACTAAATAGACTTTCTACAGGGGTTACTTGTCCAGTTAGAGAAAGTGTTAGTTACGCCCCATAACAAAAGAAAATATAAATCATACATGCAGGCGGTAGTACAGGGTTCATAGTTCAGAAGTGATATAAAATTCCCTGATATTTCCAGGTTTTCCCTTACAAAAAAAAAATCTTGTAGTTAATTTTTACATACTAATTTGGTGTTCATGCAATAAACTTTTTCTACACTCCCTAACCTTTTTTATACCCAAAGAACCTTTTATAAAGGTTTCAAAACCACAAATAGTTTTTTCTCTTTAAACCACTGGCTTTCACAAAATTTCCAGTTGCAAACCTCAAATTCCCTGACTTTCATGACTACTTTTAAAATTCCCTGACTATTCCGTTTTTTATGAAGAATAATTTTTGACTGACCGACTTTTCCCGGTATTCCCGGTTTTCCAGGCCACTGCGAACCCTGTAGTAGGACATTTTTGCCTACAAAATAAACAAGTACCCATCTGTCAAATATTTGAATATACAAAGGCAAGCGTAAATTTGTAGATAATCTAGTTATCAAAATCAATATATCTATTTGTTTTCCTGTATTTGAATCTTTTTGGATCCCCCTAAAATGATATGCCCATGGTATCTCATTCCCGTGCTCCTTACCTATGGCATGGAAGTACATGTTGAAAATAAGGCCCTACCCCTTTGGCAATGAAGTATAGACAAAGCACTTAATATCACTACTGTTTTAAAATCTATTAAAATTTTTCATCTAGTCTCATTCGACGGTTTACAGGTGATATTTTCAGTAAAAGTTTTGTATCATTATAAATCATCGCTTTTCTTAAAAATTCATTACATTAAAGGAAGATAAAAATAAAAAATGTAGGTTTTTAAAAATGTGATTAAATTCTTAAAAAAAAAGAATCACTTACTATCTCTTTTCGGGCTGTCCTCTATTTTTCTTGGAGGTCTACTTCTTTCTATCTAAAACAAAAGTTCCATTCAAGAAAATACAAAACCCTCCGTTATAAATCCACAAATTTGAAGATGTATATTAACAATTTTTTGTATAACTATTATTACACAAAATGAAACTGCTAGGGTGTCGGGATTAAAAATTTCAATTCAGACAATCAAGATAAAAGCTTATGCTTTATTTTCTAGTGTTTAAATTAAAAAAAAGTTATTACTTTTACTTTTTTTGCTAAACAAATAATCTACACTTATTTTATATTTATAGGCTATTGAATGAAATAAAATAAAATAAAAATAGGATTTTAAAAGGAACTATGACATTCCAAGATATTTTATTACTTACATGTGAAAATGCACCCCTTTCAGTTTTTTAATTGTAGCTCGAAAACGAAGCAAAATTTCGCTGTAGTTCATGGGAAAAATTATTTAGAGAATTGAATTTCCCATCAAAATAGCTTATTTAAAAAATTTTAAAGGAAAATTTTATGCAAAAAATTATTATTAAACAATTTGAAAAAAAGCAAAAAATTTGATTTTCTGATTTTTTTTTTACTTTTTTGCCTAAATATTTTATTAAAAAAGCAAAAAAAATCAAAAAATCTTATTTTTTGGTTTCTTTAAAATTGTTTATTAACGATTTTTTGTATAAAAGTTTCCTTTTACATTTTTTAAATAAGCCATTTCGATGAGAAATTCAATTCTCTAAATAATTTTTACCATTAACTAGTGAAAATTGGCTTCATTTTCAAGCTACAATTAAAAAACTGAAAGGGGTGCATTTTCACTACTATCTCCAATTTCCACCCTCTAATTTAATAGCTCTGCGGTTTTTTCATCTAAAACGATCCTTTGAACGATTCATCCAATAAAATTGCTTGAACGTCATAGTTCCTTATAACCCCGTTTTTTTGGATATAATCAATAGCCTATTACTGAAGAGATTGGTAACGGTAATGTACCTCAAAATTGGTCCGTATTTACCCAATAAAACAGATATTTTAGAAAACATGAATTCTATACACCCTGCATCTAGAAAATTCCCCACAATTTCTTATTTCGGCAATCTGAATACAAATTTAAATTTGGCAAATTAATTGTTAATCATCCTGTATATTTTAAAATACATTTTGAATATCAGAAGTGCACCTCAATGAGTTTACTTTTTTTAATACTTACAATCTTTTTCTCGCTATCTTCTACATGTGAACTTCTCTCTTTACTCGCATCTCTCGACTTATTTGAATGTTCCTTCGCTAATCTTTCTTCTATCTCCCGCTCACGCTGACTTGTGTCCACAGGTTTGGCACTTCCAAATATTGAAGCTGAAGGCACTGACTCTGCTTTAACAGGTACGTTTTCTACGGGTTTCGTTCTAGGCGCTAATACCAACTTTGGCCTCTCCCTTGGTTCTGCTAAAGGTTGGAACAATAAATGTTTATTGAGTGAATTGATTAATAACTTATCACAGAGTTATTTTAATTTAATTTATTTTATGTCACCCGACTACAGCATAGGAATAATCACATATAATTAAAATACAACATATTAAAAAAAAAGTACAAATACAAAGAATACAAATCATTCTACTTACACCTAGCAGTTTCTTGGAATCTGTCGCCACCCCTATCATTTCTGTCTCTGTCACTGTCAAATCTTCTGTTACCAAACCCTTTACGATCATCCCTATCGTCGTACCTGTTTACTCGGTCTGAATCCCGAAAGTTACCTCTATCTCTTGAAAAACCTGCAGATGGAATAAGCATTATCACCTATAATATAGTCTCTTAACTCATGCATCATCGCTTAGTTATGTCACTATTAGTGATTGTCAATATCTAATTTTAAATTACGGAAATCAGTACCTCAATTTAATAATTTGGAAAACTACTACCAGGCAGTATTAATTCACTTATTTAATTATTATTAGTTTATTTAATATTACAAACAAAAATGTTAAAGAGAACGAGTATAATAAAATAATACAAAAATTATAAGAGGTTAGAATACAATAAAAGAAACTTTTAAGATATATTTAATTACAGTAGAACCTCGATTATCCGGGTCGGACGGGTTTAAATGGTAAATAAAATTTTAAAATATGGTGGGCCTGAAAGATTTTGACTAAGTAAGTATACTTTTTTTGCTTAAAATTGAAAGGGGAATAAATGCACTAATACGAAACGTCAATATACAGGGTAGCAAAAAAGTTAGGGCCAATTTAATTCAAGCATACCATACCCTTTTAGGTGGAGCCCTCTACAAGCAGCGTTAAAGCCAATGACATATTTAAATTTAGCATCCTAAAAAACCCCCATTACCCCAAGTTTTATGCATTCCAATTTGTTTGGAAATTACAGTGCAAACTCTTTATAATGTCTTTCGTTATAACGAAAAACTTCCTATAACATAGAAACTAGGTCAATTTGGGTGGTTTATGTCAAAACCCATAAATTAATACACTCTTTATAGCACACCAGCCATTCTCTATTACGAAGAAATATGTTCATATTTAGACGCCAGCAAGTATTTAATAGTGTAATTGTTTTTATAATCAGCTTACAAAAGGTTCCAACTAAATCTTTGAGGTGGCGAAATTTCTAAGAAAGACCCCCTGAGGTCGTAAACAACTGCCTTGCTTTGTCTCGAACACGTGTGCCATTACTCTTGGACTACATTGTTTCTAGGAAATTTTGCACTTAGTTACTAAACGCACTAGGCATCTATTGTGTATTATCAGTCGCAAACCAACTTTGAAACTGTCAGGATGGCCAGTAAAAGAAAAGCGTTATGTGTTAACGAAAAAGTTTGTTTGATACGTGCGATAGAAAAAGGAGAAAAGAAAAGTGATGTTGGAAGACGTTTAGGCCTCAGTCCATCTACTATTGCTACCATTTGGAAAATCAAAAAAAGCAATTCTACAGGCGAAACTGCAGGGAGTGTCTACTAAAAAATTAAGGAAGCCAAAATTCGAAGACTTAGATCAAGCAATGTTTTCGTGGTTTAACAGTCAGCGCTAGAATAATCTACCCATCTCGGAGCCAATTGTTAAAGCCAAGGCTGAGAAGTTTGCCGAACAGCTAGGCATTACTGACTTTAAAGCATCAGTTGGCTTGAAAAATTTAAGCACCGTCATAACATTACCTATGGTAAAATGAACGGAGAGACGCGATATGTCGATATGAATCTAACTAACAAGTGAATTAATAACGTGTGGCNGCCTTGCTTTTGCCTCGAACACGTGTGCATTACTCTTGGATTACATTGTTTATAGGAAATTTTGAACTCAGTTACTAAACACACTAGGCACCTATTGTGTATTATCAGTCGTAAACCTACTTTGAAACTGTCAAGATGGCCAGTAAAAGAAAAGCGTTATGTGTTAACGAAAAAGTTTGTTTGATACGTGCGATAGAAAAAGGAGAAAAGAAAAGTGATGTTGGAAGACGTTTAGGCCTCAGTCCATCTACTATTGCTACCATTTGGAAAATCAAAAAAAGCAATTCTACAGGCGAAACTGCAGGGAGTGTCTACTAAAAAATTAAGGAAGCCAAAATTCGAAGACTTAGATCAAGCAATGTTTTCGTGGTTTAACAGTCAGCGCTAGAATAATCTACCCATCTCGGAGCCAATTGTTAAAGCCAAGGCTGAGAAGTTTGCCGAACAGCTAGGCATTACTGACTTTAAAGCATCAGTTGGCTTGAAAAATTTAAGCACCGTCATAACATTACCTATGGTAAAATGAACGGAGAGACGCGATATGTCGATATGAATGTAACTAACAAGTGAATTAATAACGTGTGGCCTAAATTAATGGATAAATACTCACCAAATGACATTTTCAATATTGATGAAACGAGACTTTTTTTCAAGATCGACGCCTGACAAAACTTTTAAATTCAAAAGGAGAAACATGTGTGGGAGGAAAACTCTAAAGAGCGTTTTACCATTCTAGTAGCTGTCAATATGAGTGGCACGGAAAAGAGAAAGCTCTTGGTTATAGGCAAATCAAAAAACCCTCGGTGTTTCAAGAACATAAAACAATTGCCAGTCACATATAAAGCAAACAAGTCAGCTTGGATGACATCGCAGTTCTTTGAAGAAGTTAGAAAATGGGATGCTGAATCAAAGGGACGGAAAATCTTACTTCTAGTAGACAATTGCCCTGCTCACCCAACCAATCTTCGAAAAATAGAGTTAGCATTTCTCCCAGCAAATCCAACCAGTATCTTGTAGCCGGTGGATCAGTGTGATTAAAAATCTAAAGCAGCAGCCGACACCTGGCGGACAGCGGAAGGTAAAATACTGGACCGCCAAAAACTTTTTTAAAGTATAAATTACTCGGATAATTAAAAAAATATTTTTTTGTGTTTGAGTGCCACACTTATCATTTTTTCTAGTACTTTACAATTGTGTGACTGATTTGAGTTTTTAATGGCTAGTAAGCAAATTAAATTTGAATCCAAATTAAAATAAAAAATTAGTAAATATAAATTTTTTTTCTGGACCTCGTTAAAAATTTTTTAAAAGTATCCGGACCCCACCTAAAATTACTTGCTGACCCCTGGTCTAAAGGGTCACTATAGAAGAAAATTGTTGATGGAACTGATCGAAACTGACAGCAAGACCTCGATTAATATACTACAAGCAGTAAATTTCATATCAAAAGCCTGGAAAGAGGTAACAGCAGCAACTATACAGCATTCTTTTCGTCACGCGGGACTATGTAACAGTCAGACAGTAGAAACAGAGCAGTTTGGTAGCGAGGACAATCTACCACTGAGTGATTGGATTAAACAGTTCAGCATACAACCAAATCATTTCTGCGAAGAATTACAAACATAAGAAAATATAGATCAGGACCTGGCCACAAACCGCTTCACTCACTGACGAAGACATTATTGATTCAGTGTCAAAAAGTAAAGAGGAACCAAATGAAGATAATGAAGATGATCAAGTGGATGAATCTATACCATCACCAACTGTTCAACAAGCATTTGATGCCGCCAAGCTCATCGAAAAATTCTTATTGTTTCATAAAGATGATTCCACCACATCCCAAGACATGCATAAAATACTTAAGAAAATACAAAACAAATATTGGCATAGCAAAAAACGTCAGGCAAAGTTAACAGAATATATGTGTTTGGAATAATTTAATTACCTATTAAAAGTACATAATAAAATTGGAAATTATTGTAATTGGTGAAATTTGATTATTTTTCCTTCTTCCCTCCCTAACAAAAACTTTATAACGAAAAAAATCCCCAGTCCCTTAAGAATTGTTAAAAAGAGTTTACACTGTATTCCTAATCAAATAATAATAATAATA
>NW_019418049.1:0-11955 GCF_000390285.2 Anoplophora glabripennis | reverse complement strand
TGCATTTAACTCTTCATCAGACAATATTTCGCAAACGGTTGACCTGAAAGATTTCGACCTTTTTTGCTTAAAATTGATAGGGGGAATAAATGTACTAATACAATGTATAGGGTAGCAAAAAAGTTACGCCAGTTTAATTCAAGCGTACCCTTACAAGTAGCGCCTCCACAAGCAGCGTGAAAAGCAATGACATATTTAAATTTAGCATCCTAAAAAACCCCCGTACACCTAGTTTTATGCCAACATTCAAATCTGTTTGGAAATTATTCCTAAAAAATCAAACAAAATAAAAAACTTTAACATCCTGTATATCGAAAACTAAGCATTTGTGGAGCCACGTTATAGGAAAAATAATTCCACCTCAGAAATACGCCCTTAAATTCTTTGTATTGAATTTTGAATCATCTTGTAAATCTTAAGAAGCCAAAAAATAGGAATCATGGTCCAAGTGCGGGAAAACAATCGAAAAGTAAAGTAATTTAATACAATCGACATTGAAGATGACACTTATGCTATATTAAATTATTTTATCTCTAATTGTTGACATGCAAGTAGAATATGATATTGCTCAATATTTCGCTAATTTAAACACGTACTTGAAGCTAGGTGGAATGGTGCAGTGCTTGGCCAATGCATTTCGATAATTATGTGATAAATATGCCTTCCAGCTTTACCAATGGTAATAATAAAATGAACTTTGCAGAATAAACTTACCTCTATCTTGATCTTTATTAAATCTTTCTCCCTCTCTCCAACCCCCCTGTTTATCATCTGAACCGTCTCTGTCTCGTCTAAATCCATCCCTATTGTCTCTATCTCTACCAAATCCTCCATCTCTGTCTCTAGTATTATCTCTGTACCCTCTATCATCTCTGTCACTTCCTCTCATATTATCCCTGGTAAAACTCCTTTCTTCTCTGTCCCCTCTCATAATATCTCTGCTAAAACTTCTCTCTTCTCTTTCCCCTCTCATATTATCTCTACTGAAACTCCTTTCTTCTCTTTCTCCTCTCATATTGTCTCGGTTAAAACCACTGTTAAAACCTCCTCTGCGGTCATCATTTGAGGCTTCGACGCGAGGCCCTGAACGCCAATCACCTGTAAATTCACCCCTATCCATCCTATCTCTACCCATGTCCATTCGCCCCCTTCTGCGGTCATCTGTATTTGCAGATACTTCTATTCTGATCCTTCTATTTTTTATAGTCTTAAAAAACATGCTGTTAATATAGAAAATTATAACGTTCAAATTAACTTACTGTATCAGGAACGGCAAGAGCATTTAACAGACTATCTCTATCTTCAAATTCTACATATCCAAAACCTTTTAATTTCGTGTTATCTCTGTCGTCTTTTGGAATTCTCATATTTGCAATCTAAAAAAGGATCTTCATTGCACTGTACAATAATTTTAAGTGTTATTTGCAACAGATTCTTGCTTTCATTTTAAATTTTTAACATAAAGGGCGTTTCATTGTGAACTATACATACTTTAATGGTAGAGTACAACCACTTCAAAAAGTCAGAATTTTGTAGCCACTAGAAAAGATATTTTTTACTCTCATATGACAGTACATGAGTTAGTGACACAAACCATGAATTTAATTTCTTTTATACACATTTTGTTGCCCCATTAAATTAACATGTTTACTGTTAATGGAAAATGAGGTAGATGTTCCTGTACTTACTGCATTCTAAAAATTGCTTACTGCTTACCATTACAGTAAGGCCGCTTGTAAACGAAGGTTTTTTAGCCATTTCTAAACACAGTGAATCCACCGTAGATTCATATGGTCGATCGGGGGATATTGATTGTTATGGAAGTATGTTAACACACCGAGTGACCGTACGGAGACAAGCTGATGGCCGTGTACGAATCCGTTTCCCTCGCCGTGCCTGGTTTACGCACGGTAGGTAAATGGTCAGTGAGCTGTAGTAGCTTATGAGAGCATGTTGACTGCACCGGATTTGCAACCGGTATTAAACTGCATAGGTGTAGAGAGAACATTTAAAAATCTGAGAATATATTGTCTTCGTGTACAAGGATACACGTTTTTTCCACGACCCGATGAATTCACTGGCCTGACGAAAAATCGTGTCATTTACAAGCGGCCTAAAGGTAATATATTTTGCAAAACAAAAAAAACTAAATTGGGAAAATAACATCGAGTCATGAGAACTACTGTGTTTAATTTTTTAATGTGAAGTGATGCAGGGATGATTTAAATCGTAAAAAGTATTTAATTTAATTACAAATTTAGCAAAAACATGAAGTAATTAGACTAGACTACCCCCAAATATTCAGATGTTCGTAACTAATTTTAAGTCATGCAACTCAGAAACAAAGTATTTTTTGGCCCATTTTTTGAAGTATCCCATTTAATTTTTGAACACAATGTATAAATTCTGATAGAATGTTAGCATGAACAGTGTTAACAATGAAATTAATAATAATAATAATAATAATAATAATAATAATAATAATAATATTTATTAGCCAATACTAAAAAAAAATCAACAATTTTCACAAGTGTATACATCCTCTAGCTCCGTGTCAGTTCCAACACGACACAAAGATACACACATTCAAAACAGAACGGAATACAAAATTTTGTTACTAAAATACTTCAAACACATATTTCTTTAACATACTTTTAAATTTAATATGATTATCACAATTCTTTATTATATCTGGTAATGCATTAAACATGTTCAACCCCCTATATAAAATTGTTCTATTCAACAACCCAGTTCTTGCAGTTCTAATAAAAAAATCTCCATGTTTCCTTGTGTTGTACGAATGAATTTCACTCACATATTGTACCTTATTACACAAATATTTAGCAGTTGCCTGATTTTTTATTTTAAACACCATATTTAAGGTCTTGAAAATTAATCTTTGTTTAACATTCATTAAGTTTAACACCTCCAGCATTAATTTTATCAGTGTATAACGATTACATTTCAATATAGTACGCATAGCTTTATTCTGTAATTTTTGTATTTTACCTCTCATTTTGACATAATCCGAATAAAATTGCTGAACAATACTCCACATGGGGACCAATCAATGCTTTGTACAACAGGATCCTAGTATTCATAGTAATACTATTACTTATTCTATTTAATATGTATACTTTCTTTGAGATCTTATTCAAAATGTAATTGCAATGTTTTTGAAAACTCAATTTATCATCCAAAATAACCCCTAAATACTTCATTTCCCAAACTTTTTCAATATCATGATCATTTATAGTAATTCTATAATCTACCTCATTAATTTTATTTATTATACTGCCCCTACCCATAATCATATATTTTGTTTTTTCCAAATTTAACAGCATACTATTACTACACAGCCAGTCATTAATCATTTTCAGTTCTTGATTCATTTGATGACTCATTGAAAAATAGTCAAATCCTTCAATATATAAGACTGTATCATCAGCAAACAATGAAATATGACACTTATTTACTACTTTAACTATATCATTCATATATATTGAAAACAATACAGGCCCCAGAATGGTGCCCTGTGGAACCCCATGTTTTACTAGTATTGCACCTGATATTGCTGATTTAAATTTAACTCTTTGATACCTATTACTTAAATAACTGTCAAACCATTTCAACACATTATTTCTTAATCCTATTGCTTCTAACTTATCAACTAGTAACTGTCTGTTTATAGTCTCAAATGCTCTTCTTAAGTCCAGGAATACAACAAGAACTATCCTATTACTTTCCAAAGCATTTAACCATTCATCACAAACATTTATTATTGCCGATTCACAGGAATAGTACTTTCTAAACCCCGATTGGTTTTGCACAAACACTTCATTTTGCTCACAATAATTCACAAGTTGATCTTTGACTTCCACTTCCAATATTTTTTCAAATATTGTTACTGTATTTATTGGTCTATAGTCTTTACAATCCTGCGAATTAACAACTTTTGGCACCGGTATTACATCAGAAGTCTTCCAACTCTGAGGAAAAGTTCCATAGTACAAGGATGAATTCACCACTTCAAGGAAACGATCACCAATTACTTCAAACGCGTCTTTTATATTATCCTTCGAAATTAAAAATTCCAAATCTGTAGTATTCTTTAAATTAATAATCGTACTTTTTAATTTACACATCGACACATTGTTGAATTTATCAAATAAACTCAAATCATCCCGGATTTCTGGTAGATATATATTTTGTGGGGCACTTATTGATTCCACTATTGAGTCAATACTATTTATAATATATTTATTAAATTTGTCCGCTATTATTTCATCCTCTGTTTCAAGTATCCCTTCAAATCTAATGCTTTCACAAATTATGTTTTTACCAGGTAGTAACTTCTTTAACTCCTTCCATAAATCAGCACCTTTCTTATTTTTTATAGTTTCTTTAAAATATTCCTCTTTTTTTTTGTTTAATTAGTCTACTAACAAAGTTACGTTTACTTTTATACTCATTCCAGTCCCTTACGTTCTTAGTAAAAACTGCTCTTTTATACATAATATTTCTCAATTTTATACTTTCAATTACGTCACTATCTATCCAATTTTCCAAAGTTTTTAAAGTACCATCCTTTATACATACTTGTATTTCCTTTATCGGGGAAACACTATTTAAAACGCTTTTAATGTCCTCGGTTAAACACTCAGCCATCATATCTACATCAGTTACATCTCTATTCCATACTACGTTTCCAATTCTTTCTTGAAATTTCTCTTTATTGTAGCATTTTTTGGATCTAATCTTTTTTGTTGTACCCTTTGTCCTATAATCAACATATCCTGCAATACTAACTTTTAAAATATTATGATCTGAGATCTTAGGTGTTAATCAATTTTCATGGTACATATCTCTATCATTCGTAATAATATAATCTATTAATATTGCACTACTGTTTGTTATTCGCATATAGTTCTTTACTATTTGGTATAAGCCGTTTTGATATATTATATCTTTAATTTTATTACTATAAAATGCATTACTGCAGTAATCTAGATTAAAATCACCACCAATAATTATTGTACCCATAAATCCCGTATTTGCTAAGAAATTCTCAAAATCTTCTAAAAACAAATTATCATTAACTTGCGGTGGATGGTATATTGCTATTATGTTATACAAATTATTGCCGATATTTATATTAACTCCTAACATCCAGAAATATTTTTGCTTATATTCATTTACTATTAATTCATATTTAATTTCTTCTTTAATATATAATAATATTCCCCCTGTTCTTCTGTTTGTTGTTAAACATTTTTCTACTCTATATCCATTTATACACAGCTCACTATCATATATTTGATCATCAACATGTGTTTCTGTTAAACACATCATTACAGGTCTGACTTTATTTACCAGCATAATAATCTCATCTCTGTTATTTATATAACCCTGACAATTTAAGTATATTACTTCCATCATTGATTGCTATTTATTCTTTTTACACAGAACCGGATAATCAATTTTCATTTTAATTTGTTTTAATTTGTGTTAAATTCAGATAATATGAAATAGTGCGTTCAGATAATATGATATAACATTCAACCGTAGCCAATACTTTTATTCCTATCTAATTGTAAACAATAGACAAAGCTGCCGACTATACTAATATCGATAGTCGCCATTTGTGTCTATTCATATTACACTCCGTGTAAAGTTACAGGTGATGTTTACTGTTTAAGGTAGTTCCTTCATATAAAATCTAGGTTTAAGACACGTACGTAAATTTTTATTTCAATAGTTAAAGCAGTTCTGAATAACATATTTAACAGGGTTCGTAGCGGCCGGGAAAAGTCAGGGAATTTGTTGTTCTTCATAAAAAACAGGGAATAGTCAGGGAATTTTAAAAATATTCACGAGTCAGGGAATTTGATGTTTGCAACTGCAAATTTTGTGAAAGCTGGCCCTGGGTTCTTGAAAGAGAAAACTATTTGTGGTTTTGAAATCTTTGTTGTTAGGGTATAAAAAAGATTATCGAGTCCAATCGAGAAAAATTTTTATGCATAAACATCAATTAGTATGTAAAAATGAACTACAAATGACCTGGATTTTTTTTTATAAGTCAGGGATCAGGGATCTTTTTGATACAAAAAAAAATTATCATTTGTTAGTTTTAGTACCTATATATAAATTATGTTTAGCTATTTTATGTATCAATGGAAATAAGATAGTTTTGTCCAATAAAAAAGATATATTTTGTTTATAAAATATTTTTACATTTGTTTTATTTCTCTAAATCTCTAAATCACATTGTGAATCATGTGTATAGAGCGGCACATGGCTTGACCATAGATTTAACCTATTTCTGCTACTACGTGTATTGCCCCTAATTAGCATAATATGGATTACTACTGTTTATTTATTTGATTGTCACCACAAAGCTTCTGATGTCTATTAATTATACAATATGGTTGATTAAAAAAAAACATGTTATCATAATTTCTTAGTTAATTCGAGGAAATGTATTAAAAAAATCGGACATGGTTTTTGTCAATGGTTCATGAACTCTCAATATCTATATAACATAGAAAAAAATTTAAAGGTTGAACTTTTTTGAGCGACTACAGTTATTTTCATATTACCATCTTTGAATTGAAGAGTATGGTATCTTCAATGGCATGGTGCACCCCATATACAGGGTGTTAGTAAATAAGTGCGACAAATTTCAGGGGGGTGATTCTACATGAGAAAATAATGGCAATTTGCTTATAAACGTATGTCCGCAAATGATTCGTTTTCCGAGATACGGGGTGTCAAAGTTTTTCTTAAAAACTGACGATTTAATTTATTGCTCTGAAACCGGTCGAGATGTGCAAATGAAATTTGCTGGGTTTTAAGAGGTAGTTATTGCGCATTTTTTGACACACAATTAAGAATTTTATGCTCATCATTGGCGCGCGTACGGTTAATAATCTCAATTTTTTTAAAGAAAAAAATGGTACGCCACTGAGATATTACAAATTAAAAATCATTTTTGAATTCCTCGTTCAATTTGTGACAAAAAATCTCTCTTGCCTTTTCTTCATATGGGGCGCTGTTTTGATGAAAAAAAAAATAAAACATCTTAACGCGTATTTTTTATTTCTTTAATACATTACCTAGTACTGTCAACATTTGTCTGTTAAATACGAATATTTTTAAGAAATGTCAAATTAGCGTTTCGTCATTATTAATTTCTTAAGTTTTTAGTTTGCTATAACATTAGTGTTAATAAGTAATTCATTTGTCTTTTAACGAAAAGAATGGAAAATTTTACAAATGCGGAATTGTCAGACATGCATCTTGTCTATAGTCGAAGTAATGGAAATGGTCGGCAAGCTCGACGATTGTATGCTGAGTTGTATCCAGGACGTAGGGTACCTCATCACACAATATTTGCTCGTCTTCATCAATTGCGCGAAAATGGTTCATTTAAGAAACATACGGTTGACTGTGGCCGCCTTCGAGAAGTACGAACTGTGCAACTAGAAGAAGCAGTTCTCGAGTTAATTGCGGAGTCACCTGAAACAAGTACTCGAAAAATTGCCAACATATTGAATGTAAGCAACTTCACTGTATTTAAAATTCTTAAAGAACAGCAATTGTATCCGTTTCATATTGAACGTGTGCAAGCTCTACTACCTAGAGACTTTTTTCCGCGC
The DNA here is from genome assembly GCF_000390285.2 of Anoplophora glabripennis. Lineage (NCBI taxonomy): Eukaryota > Metazoa > Arthropoda > Insecta > Coleoptera > Cerambycidae > Anoplophora > Anoplophora glabripennis. The sequence continues at coordinate 4,297 of NW_019418049.1, read as the reverse complement.
CTATTTTTTTGCCAATGGATTAATCATCAAATCGCTCAAATTCCTAATTTTTTAAATGCCGTTTTGTTTACTGACGAGGCTACTTTTGGACGACAGTGTATACGAAATTTCCATAACAATCACTTATGGGCTGAGGAAAACCCCCATGGAATCTTTGAAGCTCATTTTCAGCATCAGTTTTCCGTAAATGTATGGCTTGGGGTAATTGATGATCATTTAATCGGTCCATATTTCCTCCCACAACGACTAACAGGCGAATCTTATCTTAATTTCCTACAGGAAGAGTTACCTGTTCTTCTTGAAGAAATTCCTCTACAGCTGAGACAACACCTATGGTACATGCATGATGGTGCACCAGCCCATTTTAGCATTAATGTACGTAATCACTTAGACACAGTATATCCAAATCGTTGGATAGGTAGGGGAGGTACGGAACATTGGCCTGCTCGATCGCCGGATTTAAATCCTCTTGATTTTTGCATTTGGGGTTTTCTTAAGTCATTAGTTTATTCCACTCCCGTTGAAAATGTTGATGACCTGAGGAATCGAATTATAGTCGGCTGTGAGACAATAAGAAATATACCAGGAATATTTGCGCGAATACGACAATCAATGAGGCGAAGAGTTGAATCTTGTGTCACGTCTGAGGGAGGTCATTTTGAACATTTGTTGTAGCTTTGCGCCTTTTCAAAATTTTATTAGTGTTATTTTCTGTTATTGTTCTGGTTTAATGTTATTGTATTAGATAGTTCTTGATAATGTATTAAAGAAATAAAAAATACGCGTTAAGATGTTTTATTTTTTTGCATCAAAACGGCGCCCCATACGAAGAAAAGGCAAGAGAGATTTTTTGTCACAAATTGAATGAGGAATTCAAAAATGATTTTTAATTTGTAATATCTCAGTGGCGTACCATTTTTTTTTTAAATTAAATTATTACTCGTACGCGCCAATGATGAACATAAAATTCTTAATTGCGTGTCAAAAAATGCGCAATAACTACCTCTTAAAACCCACCAAATTTCATTTGCACATCTCGACCGATTTCAGAGCAATAAATTAAATCGTCAGTTTTTAAGAAAAACTTTGACACCCCGTATCTCAGAAAACGAATCATTTGCGGACATACGTTTAATAAGCAAACTGCCATTATTTTCTCATGTAGAATCACCCCCTGAAATTTGTCGCACTTATTTACTAACACCCTGTACAAACTAATTTCTACAAAGCTATAGCTATGTTTCAGTAAAAATTCATGAATCACCTTTATATCCACAAATTTTGATCCAGGACCTTGCTAAAGCCTGTATCTATGACGATGCAAGTAATAGATAATGGGCAATTTTGAACAAAAAAGGATAAGAAATATTCTCAGTGCAACTGAGAGCAAAAATAAATAAAAAATGCTGTTAATGTTTTGTAGTATGTATCCTTAAAAAAATTAAAGCAGTTTGCTTGGTATAGTTCATTTCATAGCCATTTATAGAATAATTTTGTAAAGTAGAATTTGCCCAAGTGAGAACAGTCCCGTGAGTGGAAAAAAGAAACTACTTTTTATTTTTACTATAAAAAAATACTGATTTAAAGACAGTTTATTTTAAATGCTAATGTGCAAATTATTTCATTTTATGCATTAGTCCTAAAATGATTTAAAATAATAAGGTAATTATTTATTATTTCCTTGTATATATCAGCAACCAATACTATTATTTTAAAATAAGTACTATTTAAATCAAATTTAATTTAATTATAATAAATAATTTACATATTCATTAACAGTGTTTCATGCACGGGCAAGGGCGTCGCCAAGGCTGCCCCTCGCCCTAGAAATTCGAAAAAGTACAAAAATTTTCTTAAGCTAAGAAAATATTTTAAATTTTAATTGCTCTACCATTCACAACAGGTACTGTAAAGCGATCGTTTAGCAGCTTAAGAAGAATAAAAAGCTGGATGAGAAATATTACGATACAAAATAGTCTCAATAGCCTAGCAATGATGAGTATATACAGAAAGCTCTTATTTTTGATAACCATGAAGATTACATTAATAAAGTGGTCGATAAATTTTCAAAAAATCCGAGATTATGTTTTACCTAATTTTCGTTGAATTTCTTAATTTTTTTTTTAGTTATTTATATATTTTTTTATGTTTTTATTGTATTAAAAAGGTTTTATTAAAAATATTTCTAATAAAATTAATTCCCTGTACTTATTTCTACCTATGATTTCTCCCATCCTCTCTCTTATCTTGCCCTCCCCTAGGCTGGCGACGCCCTTGTGCACAGGATACAAAATTTTTACTATAAATTTTTTTAAAAATCTGAAATTTCAGAAATGAAATCTAATTTATATTTCCTAAAGACAGCATTATGTAGCCATATTAAATGTTTCTTATTCACTCACCCTCATATTTTTAAAAAACAACATAATTTCTTCCTCATCCACATCATATGGTAAATTTGAGAGGTAAGCTCTGTATGGGGGCTCTTTGGGCACTTTATCACTGAAATCTTCGAAATCCCTTGAAGCCTTCGGAGCAGTAGGAAGGACAACATTAATTGGCTTCCTAGAGTCATATCCATCTTAAAAAAGCAAATTGTCAAAAAAATTGCCAAACAGAAACAGAGAAATATTAAACAGACGTGAAATTATCAGAATTGGCAATTGGAAGTTTGGTCTGTAACAGATTAGTCTGAATTGAGTTCTGGAAGAAATTTTCCAGCCTGCAAATTACACTCAAAATGCTGGCAACAAGGGCTTCCAACCAACTAGGCATATCACCTATACGTAAGTAATCCTTGGCTTTGATGCTTCGTTGACATATTTCTGGTTCCCTTGTCTCGCAATATGCGAGCCCCCAGCTAGGGGGTAGTTGCCTGCCTCAGACCTTCCCGTTGCAGTTTTTGTGCAACAAGTGCATTGTTTGTGTGCTCCAGGTGCAGGATTGTTGCAGACCATGACCCAGTTTTTTGCCAAAATTTCATCATGTTACAGTAGTTTTTTCAATTAATTTAGAGAAAAAGCATGTTTATGATTTTCTTGGAGATCACTTTGTTTTTCATAGTTACCTAAATATTTTGAAGTCAAATAAGCAAGTAGAATTATTTCTTTCATTGCTATTGACAATGAAATTGTTTTTTTTTAAAGTACAGCATTTAAAATAAAAAAGATAATAGACAACACTGTAACAAGGGGCATTTCCTATTTTTTGTACAATTTATCTTTTTAAATAGTAAAGGAAAAGTACTTGTGGCAAATAAAAGGTACATACTTTTATATTACAACTTGATATCCTTGAACTCAAAAAAAGAGAGAATATAAATGACATTTTTATATATTGGTTGGTATATAGAGCATGTTATGTTTTAAAATATTCGTTTAGTTTACATATCAATTTAAAACACAGCTAATGATTACCAATTAACTTCGAATCACTACATTGTTACTTAAATTAATAATAAAAATTAAAAAAAAAAAAATGGTTCAACTTATTAGTGTTAGTTAAAAAAATATATTAAATTCATAGCAACATTACCATAATCTTCTACTTCTTCGGCCCAATTAATATTTGATTTGCGTATAGGTTGGGCAGGTATAGTTCCAATGGTTTCTTGTAAAAAATCGGTTAAGGCCAAGGTTTTACCCTTCGTTTTCTTTCCCTTTTTACCTAAAAAACACAATTTTCGTAGAAATGCCGTGGACACGCGGTTAGAGTGAGGTTCGTTTATTTCAACGCAAATTAAATATTAGCACGGTAAATCAAATTTAGGAAATATCAACCTTGTGCATATATGTTTATATTAATCTATTAATAAATCAATGAGTCAATCAAATCAAAATGATTAAGTAAACCTAAACTAACCTGAAGCCATATTCTTAAAATAATGGCACGATAATAATGGCAGTTCCGTATCACGACCACAAATGAAAGACGTGTAAGTAAATCCGGTAGGTTGTCCAACCTTAAAAAAAAAACGGTAATAGGACGCGTTCACTAATTTAAAATGAATTCATTCTGTGCAGTAAAAGAACCATGTTCACTTACAAAATTAAATAATAACTGCAACAAATACATATACGTGAATTAAAAATACTATTTTCAATTTTTTATATCCTTGAGTTTATCTTACTGTGGGCTAAAGTTACAATAAATTTATTAATTAGAAATTTAGACTGTGTTGAGTGAATGGTAAACGGTCGGACTCCTCCAAATCCTTCGCCTTACCGAGCACATCACGGCGGCCTTCAACAGGGGACAGTACACTGGTGCTGTCTTCCTGGACGTCGCAAAGGCCTTC
>NW_019418048.1:0-23477 GCF_000390285.2 Anoplophora glabripennis | reverse complement strand
GTAATAGGTTATATTTTTCTTTTCACTCACCAACAAAACAAATAAAATAACATTACCACAGAATAATAAAGTATTATGCTGTGATATTATTAGCCATGCGCGTAGTCGAATCGCTCATTGGTTAATCTTAATAAAATTAGGACCACACATTGTTTTTATAAACGTGTACCTATTCTTAGGACTAATACTAAGATTAGTGTAAAGGTTAATACTAAGACTAAGACTAAGTTAGGACTAATACTTTTTTATAAACCAACCATAACCAAAAAACTAGAAGTCAAGTCAATAATTATTGCAATTTGTTTTTATAGTAGTAAATGCCAAGTTTCGAAAATAAATTAAATATGGTAAGAGTATGTGCAGTGAATGATTGTCAACAGATTTAAATGAAAATCAGCACGTTTGTGATCTGCATTTTCAATCTAATAATGTCCAGCAGCTCTATATTACAATTTTACCGAACAGTGGGTTAATATTATGGCAAAAAGTCGAATAACTCGGAAGTTGGAAGCAGCTCCTTTGATTCTCAGTAAGGTAGAGAAATTTTTAAATAGAAAGATTTCATAAGTGAAAATATTGTATAATTAACAAGAGCAGCTGCTACACCAGCAATAGGTGCAGCAGCTACAACAAGAGCAGCAGTTACAACAACAAGAACAGCAAGTAAATCAAGAGCAATTAAGTTATGATGAAATTATACTAGAGAGAGAACATCCTGTCCTGTATAATCTAATAAAAGAAAAGTTCTGTTGGCGTGTGATGAAGTCTCAACAAAGCACCGAATATGTTCAGAGTATAATATTGACAATAGCAACAAAGTATACTTTATTTATTTCTACATATTCTTGTAATTTATATTACATGCATAAATAATTAAATTCACATCCTTCAGATAAGTTTTGCTGGTGACATAGTTATGATCATTACTGAATTGAATAAATCATTTCCAATTAGTTGCAATTTCTTTCCTGTTAGTAAAAAACTGATTGAAATTCAGATATCGAATAAAATTCAAAGAAAGGATACGAGTACTAATCGATGCTGATGGATCTGTAATAGTAATTGACTACTTTTACTAAATATTTAAACATGGAAATCAATTGCATCAAGAACAAAATGAAATTGTAAGCAGAAAAACAAGATATACTGGCAAGTATTATTTATTTTTAAGAAGAGTTCCTGTTATTTTTGTAATATATATTTACTTTGTTACTTGTTTGTTATGAGTAGTGTAAGTTGGGGAGTTTGAATCCACCCCCCCACCCTTTTTACCCCCCCACCACTTTTTTTGTTGGCCCCGCCCCCTCCACCCAATCAGAGAGCGGGGAGTTCCCCCTCCACCCAATCAGAGAGCCGGGAGTTCTAATCCGTCCAATCAGAGAGCCGGGAATTCTAATCCGCCCAATCAGAAAGCTGGGAATTCTAATCAAGGAGTGGGGAGTTCCCCCTCCACCAAATCAGAGAGTGGGGAGTTCCAATCAGAAAGCTGGGAATTCTAATCCGCCCAATCAGAGAGCCGGGAANTTATTTAAAGGAGTGCAATGAAATGCACCTACTTAATGAATAGAACTTATTTTGTGAATGTAAAGAAATTATCCATGCTTTTATCAATATTATTTATTGAATTTCCAATAATCTTGACATCATCCTTTTGTCCCCAAAATATAGTGAATCCTGGCTATCTAATTGATGGGAACTCTTTGATTGAGTGGGTTTCTAAATGTGTGGGGGGACTCCCTACTCTCTGATTAGAACTCCCGGCTCTCTGATTGGACGGATTAGAACTCCCGGCTCTCTGATTGGGTGGAGGGGGAACTCCCCGCTCTCTGATTGGGTGGAGGGGGCGGGGCCAACAAAAAAAGTGGTGGGGGGGTAAAAAGGGTGGGGGGGTGGATTCAAACTCCCCAACTTACACTTTTGTTATGAATAAATATTTATTTTTATTTTACATACAAATAATTTAGTTTTTTGATTCAATTAATAAAACATTGAAATTTTTGGTAGATAAACATTTTATTTTAGTTATTTTAGTTTTACAGTGGGGGACAGAGCGAAGTCGTGATGTACATCGTTGTAATAATAAGAAGTTTAAAATAAGTACGAGTTGCAAGTTCATTTATTACAAATTACCAGTTACAAGTACACTTCAATACGTACAAACACAACAATTAATAAAAACATAGATAGGAGTATTCGCACAAGTTTCACAAGACCCATGCCATTGCACGTGTATCAAGAAACTGGCCATGGGACGCCTGTCGTGTGTATTGACTCTAATGTAGAAATTAACTTTAACAATGGCCGAGCTACTTTGAATTATATAAATAATGAAAATATGTCATTCCGGACTGTAATAAAAAATTAAACCAAATCGATATTAAAAAATATTAGCTTTATCATTGTCTATATAGTTACCAAACTATATGAGAAGAATTTGGTGTTCATAGAAAGAAACAAACATGAAACAAACTGCCCGGACAATCGACGTCAGAGAACGCGAGCGGGTGGAATCTAAAAAAAAATATTAAAAATGCTGAAATTGCAAAAAAATTGTTTAACTTTTCAATTGTTCAAAACGCGCTTTAGTTTATCGCTTTACGACAGATAGAACCAAAGATATTAATCTCTGAACGAGAATTCGCATCCATTTTCCGAAAAAATATCCCCTATAATTTTTGTTAAAAAATGTTTTTCTCCAACAAAAAAATACGCTCTTCTCTTTTCATGTATAGATATTATTTACAAGGATAAGGAAGATCCAATACCCTTGAAAAATTGATGAACAGAACAAGAGACGCATGTCAAACATTAACATCTTTAATGATTAGAAATGCTACTGCTGGCGTTACTGGACTTTGATGTTATTTTTTCAAAATCTTTAGTAGCATATTTTGTGTAACACCACTATTTACTATTATTTGCCTAGTTGACATAATTAGGATTTTGTCTTACATGCTATAAAGGCTTTATTCTATTACTCTTCCCGATTAGCCTTGCCGTAATAGTATATCGTGCAATAAATCCGGTAAATCGTTTATTGCCCACGAGAGCGGAGTTGAGCACACGAACGAAGTGAGTCAAATATGTGCATTATTTCAGGGGATAAATTTTTTGGAGACTTTTAGCACTCTAAGTTTTGAAACCAGTTGCGATTTCCAAGGAAATTTATAAGACAAAGTTCAATTATTCTTCGTTGTTCTACCCACCCTCAAAGTGTGATAAATTAAAACTGAGATATCCTGTATATAACATCGCCAACACTGCATGGTTCATCTTCCGTGTAAATAAATACTATTCTATTAAAAAAATCACGCATGTTTAAATTAGAAATTTTTTTATTAAACTACATGGTCTACACAGTATACTCTTATTGCTCTTTAAATATGTACACTTTTAACCTATTGAGCAGTCTTTATTTTACAGGGTACGTTGAGCGAGACTGTCTCGCTCCCTCCCTAGTGAGATCTGCACTCCATCCACATGGGTTCATAATCGCAATCGTTACACCTGTAGGTTTGAACTGCGAAGTATCTATGTCTCAGTTGGTGCCATTCGATAGCACTCTTTTTTTAAAATAACTCCTGTATATGATTTTGTAATCGCATTTGTCACACTTGTACATTTGAAGCTGAGAAGGATCTTTATGTTTCAGTTGATGCTGTTTGATATTATTCTTGAATTTAGTTTTGTAATCGCACTCATTACAACTGTACATTTGAATTTGCGAAGGATCTTTATGTTTCAGTTCATGTATGTAGAAAATGTAGAAAAAAAATATCTTCCAGAATTGATAAAAATATATATATAGTGTGCTATTTGAAAAAAAAAAACAATTGACTATAGCAATTTTGACATATGTTACCATGGGGACGATCTAATAATGTCATTTGATAGAGTTTGAGCGGCGATTTAAAAATATATAGGGTTTGTTATAGTTATTTGTTAAAATAAAAGAGATACGAGGTCGCGAATATCAAACTGAATCACCCGGTATATAGAAAAAACCAAGATTTGTTACACAAATAAGTTATTTTTTAGATAAAATGCAATTTGCAAAACTATTCTGTTCATTATTATTATCCTTTAAAAAATATACTTTCAAATTTAGACGTCTCGTAAGCTAGTGGTTTATCAAAAATTGGTCAGGATCAGTTTTGCTATTGAACAATTCTCTTAGATTGCAGTGCCATATTTACACGGCTGTAAAGGCTAATGGCGTTTCTAATCAGACGTAAAGTCAAATTTAAGCACAATAGAATTTAGTTCCTTACAGAAATCAGATATTTCCTATGGTTTTTCGAAATTTAGGGTAGGGAAGGTTTATATGGACGCCCTGTGCAGTATGTCGTGATCGAGCTCTCCATATGGTGCAGATAGCAAAGATGGTAATAGCAGAAATAAAGCAACACTGTTACAAATTTCGTATTTTTTTTTGTTTTGTGATATGACAAAACAAAACTTACTTTTTTGTGTACATCGAAACATGAATTTTAGAACTATTAAAATAACTGTAACATAGGCAGGGAACGGTGTTACAGGAAGATAGGTACGTTATAAAGAAAGCATGTAGAGTTTAATCATATTTATTCATTTAAGGTTACACTACAAATAAAGTCCAAACCTTAATCCTAAGTATTAATATTGTGAGGTACGGAAATTTTAATCGTTATTATTGAAGAATCTTTTCAAGTTAAAAATGAAAAGAGCATCAGCCCAATCTTTAATCAAAATTATTTTATATTTCATAATTCACATACAATATACACTTTTTCTACAACATAAAAAAGTCTTAGTGCAAAATTGTTGCATTAGCGTGAAATTCAACAAACAGTTTCCTATGCAAACGGCACTATCTTCTGAGTGCGACTAAGGTAGGTAAATTGAATCCATTTTTGAAAATCAAAAGTAATTGATATTAATTTTTTTTTTTAATTTCTCTAGACATATATTTTGAAAATCGTTGTCTACATGGAAGGTAAGGACCTATTACTTTTTCTACATCGTAAACTGTATTGTTATTTAAAATACACATATAATTCTCTCCGACTATTGCCATCGCTGTTATATTTACATTTGTACCTCTTACATGTGCCCATTTCTAACTATATTTTGCACGAAGGGTAGTACGAAGGGTAGTAATCCACACCTGGGAACGTTTTTTGTTCATCAACTGAGGTCTTCTCAAAGACACTTTATGTTTGGTTATTAGCAAAACATACCAGTACGATTGCATTTAATAAAGCTCTTTGTGCTTCAAAACGTGATATTTAATACCATTCTTGTATTTAGTTTCAAAATCGCTGTCGTTACATTTGTACATTTGAACCTCTGATTTTTATGTGGCAGTTGGTGCTTTTTGATATTCCCCTTATATTTAGTTTCAAAGTTGCAGTTGTTACACCTGTACATTTGAACTTGCAAAGGACCTTTATGTTTCAGTTGGTGCTGTTCGATGTATCTCTTGTATTTAGTTTCGTAATTGCAGACATTACACCTTTACATTTGAACCTCTGAAGGATTTTTATATGCCTCTTGGTGCTTTTTGACATTCCCCCTGAATTTAGTTTTGAAATCGCAGTGATTACACCTGCAAGTCTGGACCTCAGATGGATCTCTTGTTTCCGTTGGTGTTGATAATATACACTTGTACTCATTTTTATTATCGCAGTCGTTACACCTGTACATTTAAACCAGCAAAAGATCTTTATGTTTCAGTTGGTGGTTGTTAATATTACCCTTAATTTTGTTTCATAATCGCAGTTATTACATCTATACATTTGATACCTCTGAAGGATCTTTATGTTTCAGTAGATGCCTTTTGATAAACTCCCTGTATTTAGTTTTATAGTCGCAGTGATTACATTTGTACATCTGGACCTGAGATAAATCTTTATGTTTCAGTTCATGCAGTTTTCATACCCTTCCTATATCTGGTTTCATAATCGCAGTCTTTACACGTGTATATTTGAATCTCTGAAGGATTTTTATGTGTCAATTGGTGCTTTTTAATATACTCCCTGTATTTAGTTTCAAAATCGCAGTGGTTACACCTGTGAGTCTGGATCTCAGATGGATCTTTATGTTTCCGTTGGTGCTGTTTTATATAACCCTTGTATTTAGTTATGAAATCGCAGTAATTACACTTGTACATTTGAACATGTGAAGGATCTTTATGTTTCAGTTGGTGCTGTTTTATATAACCCTTGTATTTAGTTTTATAATCGCAGTAATCACACTTGTACATTTGAATCTGTGAAGGATCTTTATGTTTCAGTTGGTGCTGTTTTATACAATCCTTGTATTTAGTTTCATAATCGCAGTAATCACACTTGTACATTTGAATCTGTGAAGGATCTTTATGTTTCAGTTGGTGGTTTCTGATAGACTCCCTGTATTTAGTTTCAAAATCGCAGTGGTTACACTTGTAAGACTGGATCTCAGATGGATCTTTATGTTTCCGTTGGTGCTTTTTGATAACATACTGGTACTTAGTTTCGTAATCACAGTTGTTACACTTGTACATTTGAACCTGTGAAGGATCTTTATGTTTCAGTTGGTGCTGTTCTATACATCTCTTGTATTTAGCTTCATAATCGCAGTTGTTACATCTATACATTTGAACCTGTGAAGGATCTTTATGTTTCAGTTGGTGTTTTTTTATATCACTCTTGTATTTAGCTTCGTAGTCGCAGACATTACACCTGTGCATTTTGAACTGTGAGGGGCCTTTATGTCTCAACCGGCTTTGAAGTAATTTCTTATTTTCAGTTTCAGACTCACAGGATTCACATTTATATCCTTCCGAATTGTTCTTGTGTCTTGCACAGTGCATGGTAAAATGACTCTTGCATCCAGTTTGGTAAATAGGTTTATCACATTTGTACAATACCTTGCACTCCCGCTTGGCTTTCTTATTACATTTGTTTTCCGATCCATTCTCATTTTTACATCTATCCTCTTCCGCATCTTTACAATCACTCTTCTCCGATGGTTCATTATTGGACGTCTGCAGTGGCGCATCACTGAAAAAATTGCATACAAAATTCCATTTAAATCTGACAAAGCATATTAGTGAATATGAACCAATATTTTTTGCCATTGGTTATCTTTATACATTGGTGCAAACAACTGTTGACAACTTGCATATCTTTATTACTACAACTACAGAAACTTAGCCTATTACGTACACTTACTAGCCTATTACGTACACTTACTATAGGCACATTTTAGACAAGTACCCGCTAATCATTATATACTAACAACCCCCTTCAATTTCATGTCCTTAGCAATCTAACAAATTGAAATTGCTACCTTTTAATTACAATCTGTTTACAAAATATTTAACTTTGATCTACAGTTTTCAAATTTTATTTTATTCAGTGGCTTGTTTAATATATCTGCAATATTGCCCGTTGTTGGAACATGGTCTATACTAATTTCATTATCTGTTATTTAGTCTTCCAAAAAATGATACCTAATGTCTATATCTTTAATTCGTTTACTATTCTCAAAGTTTTTTGACATCATTATTGCACCTTCATTGTCACAGTATAGTTTTGTGCACTTCATAACACCAAACACACTCAATATTCCGTGGACGTTAATCAGTTCCTGTGCTGCTGTAGCTGCTGCTATATATCCGGCTTCTGCTGTCAAAAGTGCTACACATTCTTGTTTTTTTTTTAGATGATCAGTGAATCGAATTTCCTCCAAATCATAACAACATTTCACTTACGCTTATTCTGTCTATTCCATCAGTTCCCCAGTCCGCATCAGTATAGGCTTCACTACCTTTATTTTTGTATTCTGGTCCATCTTTCATTGATTGTAAACGACGTAGTGCTCCTGCTTTCCATACTTTTCATTGGGTTTGTCTAACCATCTACTTAAGTAAGATACAAAAAATGTGATATTAGTTCGTATATCAAATTTCCTATTAGTTGCCTATAAGGAACATTTATTGTCACTATCGTGATCCACTTGAAAATTTTCTTCCATCGGGGTTGCTATTCCTTTGCAATTGTCCATGTTAAATGATTTTAGTATTTTTGTATATTTTTTGCTTGAAATTCTTCTTTTAGCAAATTTATTATACTTTCTATTTCCTTGTCTTCTGTTATTAAGATGTCATCAACGTAAACAATTAACCATACCGAGGAATTATGATATAGACAGCAATCAAAACTTGATCTGGTAAAATTAATGTGAATCATAAAATTATTGAACCAGTTGTACCACAATTTTGGTAATTCCTTCAAGCCATATAATGCCCGATTTAATTTCACAACTGTTGATTTTGTTCCTAAACCTTTCAGTGGATATACACACTTGCTTCTATTTCTCAATTCAAAAATGCTGCTGGGATATCCGTTTGTAGTATTGTCCAATTATTCTTTTTTGTTCCATCTTGCTTTGTTCTAAATATCCACTTGGTATCAATTATATCTTTTCCATCTGGTAAATTTGACTATGTCCATGTTTTTTGTTTTTTTTATGAGCATTAATTCTTTTTCTATCCCATTCTTGCAATATGTTTCGTTTATTGCTTCTTCGTATGTTTGTGGAGTACAGCTATATGCTTCAGTTAATAAACAGTATGCAAAATATAACTTATAGTCATCGAATTTTGTGGGTATTTTGATATTTCTCTTGTTTTCAATCTCTGGTTTATCTTTTGGTAATTCTTCTTGGCTCTCATTTGTGTCATTTTCTTCTATTAATGTCACTTGTTTGAGTTCTCTATTATTATTACAATCTTGGCTTTCATACTTGTATTTCATTTCATCAAAGGACCCTGCACAAACCTTATGGGAAATGGCTTCTGGTTAAATTGACTGAATTTTTTATATGTTACGTACCTCGGCATCCTGAACAAATGTCTTCATTTGCTCAAAGTCCAAAACTCCACGGGTTTCGAGATAAACCCACCTAACCCCTAGAAACCTCCCCTACCAAACCACAAGCAGATCCTGGGAACAGCGAGTTTAGTCGCTAATTTTTCTTGAATTAATTCAATTCCATACCACATGCAAGCTAACCCGCCTACCATTTCTGTTAATTTTGACAATGTACTCTTCCTTTCAAAAATATTTCTTAAAACTTTTATCATGTCATAAGCCGTTTTACAGTCTTTTATATGTTCTATATGTTTACCTGTTACACACTGAACTATAACTGATTTTTAAGTGATTATTTTTAGTTTCTTCACCCATGGAATTAAGTATTGATTCGGTTACTTCCTTCTTTACTAAACTCTTCACATCTTTTTCAACTAGTAAACATTCTACTCTAAATTTCCAGTTCGAAGAATTGTTTTTTTGCAACTGCGAAAAGTTTATTGTTGACTTATCAATTTTTTAACCTTTTATTACTCAACTTTTATTCACTATTAACCTTTTTCCTCACTTAATTGAGCTTTCCTGGGCCCATAATGTGATGGGTTATCTTTATATATTTGTACAATGTTTTATCTGGATAATAATAATTAACAACTGTCGACAACATGCATATCTTTATTACTACCATTGACTACTACTGCCACAGAAACTTGACCTACTTCGTACAGTTACTATAGGCACATTTTATGCAAGTACCCGCTAACCATTATATCCTAACAAACTCTGATGCTGTTTAGTGGCAAAACAAGGCACCTTGGCACAGAGGAAATTTGCAATAAAATATATTTTATGCTTTGTGTGGGTTCTTATTTGGAACAGAAACTCTCAGTGGAAGTGTGATAAAATTCTATACGTATTAATGAAAATTTCTGATATTTATATTTAAAATTGTCAATAACGCAATAGCTCCGGCCTCTTCGTACAATATAGAAGACATAATTCTCGTTACAAAAATGGTAAGATCACAAGTACTTAATGTGATTTTTATAACTGCCGAGCATAAAAACTTTTCTATATTATATTTATTAAAAATGAAAATAAAACATTGTAATTTTTTTATTTTGATACGAGTTCTTTAGTGAAAACTGGTAAAGTATTCTTTATACCCACATGCAACCTAAAGCCATACTGATTGTTGTGTCAAGATATTATATTTTTTCCAACTCAATTAATCAAGCTTTTGATTAGACAAAAATCTTTGTAACATTATTTATAACCAACGTAAGCATAAAATTTGTTACAATTTGTATATCACCAATATATAAACTGGTATAGCGATTGATTGCTTCCATGAGTACGATACGACTTCTTTTTGGTGACACGCCAATAATATGAATTAAAAATTTATTGATATACTTATGCACTCATTTAATTATACAAATCATGACAGTACCACAACCATTTTTTAAATTAATGTTAAAATAGTCTTCCCTTACCTTCTTTCCTCATCTTCAGATTTTATGTCGACACACTCAGTTTTGATTGAAAATTCCATCTCGCTCATATCCAAGTCTTTGTCCAGGTTTTCAGTCGTAACAAATAAATCAGATGGTGACGTGTCTATTCGACTTTCTGTGGCTGAATTATCATAAGCACCTCTAATTTTTTCCTCTACTTCTAAGCATTCTCTAAGGAAACTGTTGTGGGTGCACAGGGAATCAAAACATTCCTGACATATAACGGGATCTTCGATGATATTTATATTCTGCAAATGTGTTTCATTAAATTGCGCATAATATAAATATTTAATATTGTTCAAACCATTTCAGGAGTCAATTTCTGAATGGCTTCGAGTTCCCCTTCACGTATGCACATAATCTCACTTTTTACCAAGTTCATACACAATCGACATATTTTCTCACTATCGGAAATTGACTTGCTTCCCTTTTCTTTCCTGTATACTTCCCTTATGTCGAGCTTTAACATTTTTTCGCAATCCACATGTGAAATAATTGTGTTATCGGTATTCAGGCACCTCGACTTGAATTCGAATGCGGCATATAATTTTTTTCTGCAAGCATTACATATAACCTCTTTGCTCTCATCATCGAATTTCTGAAATGTACGCAACATTAACCAAACAGAAAGAGAATATCTTTGGCAGAAATTAACAATTATTGTTAAATCGCTATACACTTTATTTAATATCTTCACTGACTTACCAGTTTCAGCAAAAGAACATCGAGAATATCTCTAATAATATTTTCTATTACTTCAAAACTTTTAACGATAACAGTTTTAAGGCATAGCCTACAGGAAAATTCTTGAACACCAGTCATTATAATTTCCTTTGAAATGTAAGTATACAACCGTGACTTGTCAGTTGTTTAACCTCAATTAAATCATCGGATGAAACTGATGAAAGGCAATAACCGCAACCTGGATGTGAGCAGCGTAAAATTATCGTAAATGGACCAGAATGATCGTACTTATCAAAATAATGTCTGTAATGAATAAATAAATCATATTAAACATAATACTGATATTTATAAATGATGCAATTTATTTTACCGACGGCGGCGACAATAAATTTCGTATCGTAGAAAAAATGCGACGAATGGACGAAATCTTCGAGCATATACTACTGGAGGTAGCAAGCTATTGCGAAAAGTGTGGCTGTGTGCGAGAGAGATATACAATTTCTCATTAGATGCTATCTCACTCTAGCACGGAGCCCAGTATTAATTTCCAACCAATCGCGTGCGTGCTCGACTGAGACGGCATTTAGTGAGATACTGTCCGTCTCTCCCCCAACACAGACATGACTTAAACGTACTTAACAGACGGGTGAAGGCGGCTCTGGATGAACTGGCCTAGGACAACTGGGCTAGGCACCTGGAGTTGCTGGATCCACAAGACAACAGCCTCTGGAAAACGCAGAGGGCCTTACGACAGACCACTCGCCGTAAAATTCCTCCAATCCACGGTAGTGTGGGGGTGGTTTACACGAACCGCGCCATTATTCCATGGCTAGAAATTGGCCTCAATGATTTGGGATCGAGGGGGATTATCTCTCTTTATCCTGCCTCATCTCGTGTAGGCCTGGACAGCCTTCGTAGGTGGGCCCCATCCGTCGTCTACCCCGACCGCAAATGCGGCCGATGTAGGCGCTTTGTGGGACCTCCTTTTGTCCTGGCTGGGCCCCGCCGGCTAGGGCACTTTCTTCTGGCGCTCTTCTTGCTTCGCCGGCTCGTCTGTGTAAACCCCCGGGGGTGGTGTCATATTTATGTGTGGTATGGTTGGGTAGGGCAGTGCGGCTATGCAGCCTGGGATGCGCTTTGCTAAGGTGGCCCTCAGGCTAGCGCGGGAGGGGAGGGGAAAGGAGGGTATGGGGGTGTATATGTGTGTGTGTCGTTGTCTTCGTTTCTTGATCCTGGCTGTCTCTGAAACAGAAAAGGTTAGCGGGCAAGAGGGGGGGGGGGTGTCGTTAGGGTGGTCACCTAGGATCAAAAAGTTGGTGTCTAGGTCTTTTGTGTTTGTCGGTCACGTCGGGTACGTAGTCAACGGCTTGCCTGAGGGGATTGTCATGTCTAGCGGCTACGTCAAACCGTTTCTCCACGTTTTGTCTTATTGTCTGTGTAGCGTTTGTGTATTGTAAGTCTCGTAATATGTCAAGAGTTTCTTACGTACCAGGGCGCGTCGGTGGCCGTGCGGAGGGCTATGTTTTCCACAGCCGGTAATGACTTTAAGTGGCTTTTTGCCGCGTGACCCCACGCCGTGGAGGCGTAGGTTAGCTGCGGTTGAAGTACCACCTTGATAAGCGTTCGCTTATTCCTTAAACTGAGGGTGTTTCCACCTTTGAGTAAGGGATAGAGCCTAGCCCTGGTGGTCTTCGCTCGCGCCACCGTCTCCACGATGTGCGGTTTCCACGTGAGACGCTGGTCCATCGTCACGCCCAGGTATCGTGTTTGTCGATTCCAGGAGATGGGTTCCTGGGATAGTGTCAGTCTGTCGCGGTTTTGTGGGATTTTTCGTTTGGTAAAAAGGATAGCCGAACTTTTGTTGGGATTAATTTTGACTTTCCACCTGTTGCACCAGGTTTCAACTTTCAAATTGACATGTTATATTGTACCAGCAACACTGCACATCTTCCCTGTAAATACATAGTGAAGTCAGCAGTTTTTTACAGCTTTTTATTAAAAAAATTAAGAACGTATAAATTAGATTTTTTTATTACTTACACAGTATACAATATCCTTGTTTAAAATACATGACATAATAACTAACCTATCAAAATTATAAACCGTTTGTAAATATAGATGGTTACATTGCGAGAAATAGGAAACTTGTCATAACTACTAATTTTTACAAATCAGTTGTTAGTCCTCTTGTTTCAGTAAGATTTTCGTGTTCCAACCGATGTTTTTCAAAGCAAGCATTACGATTTACATCTTGTTCCAATATTTACGATCAGTGTCTTATAGCTCTTAAATAAGTCCAATTTTGACTATATTTTGCACATTGATGGGCAGTAATTCAGTTAGCAAATCACGCAGATCACACCAGTACATTTTCATTTGAGAAGACTCTATGCCTCCATTGGGTTCATAATCACAATTACTGCATCTGTACAGCACCAGCTGAAGCATAAAGATCCCTGCAGGTGTAATAACTGTGATTATGCCACTAAATATAAGCAATATCAAATATTACACGTTGAATCATAATGATTTCTTGCAGATCTAAATGTACATACAGGGTTAGTCACTATAATCTGACAACTTATTGTGAGTTCAAATTTTTCGTTCTCACTAAACATTATTTCTTTGTTAAAATAGTTTGTTATAGGAAATAAATTAATGATGATAAACTGTCAGTCATTTGTTTGTTCCGCGTGCCTCGTCCATAGGCCACTGCGATCCATCAGACATAAATTCCCCTGTTTTTTCGAAAATAGTTTTAAACTGAAATATGTAGAAAAAGTCTTGAATCAAACAGTAACATATTATATGTTTTTGAAAAGAGAAAAATTTAACGAAGTATGACCTAATATATAGGGCGTTCCATTTAAAAAAAGTCTTTAATTTAGTGATTTCCATTATTCAATTGTTTTTTCTAATACTGCATTATGAAAATTCATAAAAAAAAGCTAAAACTTTTGTATTAAAAACTTTTTTGTAATTTCAATAATACACTTACAATAAGTTGTCAGATTATAGTGACTTTCCCTGTACATTTAGATATGCAACAAATCCTTATGATTGAAAATGTGATATGTGACATTGTTTATATTTAGTGGCATAATCAGTCATTACACCTGAAGAGCTGAACCTGCGAAGGATCTTTATGCTTCAGCTGGTACCGTTTGATAATATTCTTGTTTTGTAATTGCAATCTTTACAACTGTATACAGTGGACTCCATTTAAACCGGCAACCTTTTAACCGGCCTCACACAAAGAAACAAAAGAAAACCCAAGATTACTTTTAGAGAGTATTTCTATATTTACGGTACAGTTCCGTACTAAATGTGATATTTAATAGCCCATTTAATAAGAATTAATATGTACATATATGTATGTATTGCAATTATGTTAATACGGTAATCTAAAGTAACACATGTATCGCTTTTTTCCCAATAAAAAAGTTCTTCCAGCATAAGTTTTCTTAATTATACACATCATATTACAGTGAAGTAGGCAACATGTATTTACACATTTAGTTTTATACTGTAAAAACAAAGGGAGTGTATTTTAACATAATATTGGTTTAACTGGCCAAATCGTTATCCGGTCAGTGTCCCGGTCCCGAAGTGACCGGTTGAGTCTTTATGCTTCAGTTGGTGCCGTTTGATATCACTCTTGTATTTAGTTTTGTAATCGCAGTAGTTACAAATGTACGTTTGAACCTGCGAGGGATCTTTATGTTTCAGCTGATGCTGTTTGATAGCACTCTTGTATTTAGTTTCATAGTCGCAGACGTTACACCTATACATTTCAATGTGCGATGGATCTTTGTGTTTCAGTTGATGCTTTTTGATATTATCTTTGTATTTCGTTTTGTAGCTGCAGTCATTACATGCGTGCATTTGAATCTGTGAAGGATCTTTGTGTGTCAGTTGATGCTTTTTTATAGCACTTTTGTATTTAGTTTCATAATCGCAGTCATTACACTTATACGTTTGAATATGAGCAGGATCCCTATGTTTCTGTTGGTGCTTTTTAATATCATTCCTGTATATAGTCTTGTAATCGCAGTCGTTACACCTGTACATTTGAATTTGTGAAGGATCGTTATGTTTCTGTTGATGATTTTTAATATAACTCCTGTATATGGTTTCGTAATCGCATTTGTCACACTTGTACATTTGAAGCTGAGAAGGATCTTTATGTTTCAGTTGATGCTGTTTGATATTATTCTTGAATTTAGTTTTGTAATCGCAGTCATTACAGCTGTACATTTGAATCTGTGAGGGATCTTTATGTGTTAGTTGATGCTTTTTGATATTACCTCTGTATTTAGTTTTGTAATCACAGTCATTACACGTGTACATTTGGATATGTGAAGGATCTTTATGTTTCAGTTGGTGTTGTTTCATGTAATTCCCGTAATTAGTTTCATAATCGCATTTGTTACACTTGTACTTCTGAGCCTGTGAAGGATCTTTATGTCTCAGTTGGTGCCGTTTGATAGCACAGTTGTATTTAGTTTCGTAATTGCAGTTGTTGCATTTGTACATTTGCACCTGCGAAGGATCTTTGTGTTTCAGTTGATGCCGTTCAAAATCTCTCTTATATTTAGTTTCATAATCGCAGTCATTGCACTTATACGTTTGAGCCTGCGAAAGATTTTTATGTTTCCGTTGTGACGTAAAACAGCTCTCGCATCCAGTTTCGTAAATACATTCATCCGATACTTTGGGCTCCTGCTTGATTTTCACGTTACATGTGTTTGTTGCGCTATTCTCAGCTCTACATGCATCGTCTTCTGCATCTTTACAGTCACTCTTCTCGAATGGTTCATTATCGTAGGTCTGCAGTGGTGTGTCGCTGAAAAAATTGTATATACAGGATATTTTCCAATGCAAAGTTTTAATATTAAAGTGTCATGACCAAATACTGTTTTATGAAAAAATCGCTAATAAAAACTCTGAAATTATTAATCATGAGTGCGAACAAAGCACTGCGTCGAAATAAATCAGTGTTGACTGTCATTTCTAACGTCTGTGAATCAAATGGAAGTCTCACTTTGTTGCCAACAGATGACAAGGTTAAGTTATTTTTCCAATCTTTTCTAAAACCTCACAATATTGACAATGATTGTGCACGGACGACCTAAAGAAATTAACAGTTGTAACACTTTTTAGCATTTAAGTGAAATCATTATTTTTATTTTATTTCAAGCATCATGCCCTCAGACAACAAGTCAAAACAAACATTTTCAAAACTAAAAGATTTACATTGCAAATGGTTTTTCTAATTTAAAATTTTCTTAGCTGTTTAGGAAATTCAAAAGTACAGTTATAAAATTACAAAATTTATCAACATATCCTTACCCGTCTTGATCATCTTCCAGTTTTATTTCAATTTCTTCAGTTTTAATGTAAAATTGTTCATCTCCGTTTGTATATGTCTCATGTACTTCAAGGCAGCTTTTTAAAAAACTACCATGAGTACGAAGCGAATCAAAGCATGTTCTACATATAACAGGATCCCTGGTAGCACTGACATTCTACAATCAAAAAAATATTATTACATTAAATAAAGTTAGGTTATTTACCAACTTTATAAATATTTTCTGTTTATACGACACTTATACAGAATATTATTTATGGGATCCATCATTTTCTGGCTCATCCAAATATTTTCCTAAGAAATACTTTAAAATATGACTTACAAGCTGTGGTATACATGCATGGATTATGTCGACGTCCACTTCATTTAATGCCAGAAATCCGAAAGTTACCGACTGAAAACATAATCGACAAATTCTATGATCTTCCGATATATCGATTAACTGACTATTTCCCTTCTCTTTTAGATAAACTTCCTTTAAATCAATCAGTGGCATTTTACTGGCGTTAACATGAGGAAAAATTATATCCTCCGTTTCCATACATATTGATTTAAAATTAAAAGCAGCAAATAATTTTACGGAACACGTTGTACACATAAAATGTTTGTTTTCCTCCAAATTCTGAAATGGATTTGGAATTAAGTACAAATGAACTACACACTACACTACGGGTATAAAAGTAATCTTGTTAACTTGATCTTACCACACCCGGCAAAACAATTTTTAGAACATCCCTTTTGATGACTTCGTCTATCACCTGGCGATTTGAATCCCTTACAGTATTGAGACACAGTCTACAAAATGTTTCTTCCAAGATTCTTGCTTGCATATTTCTTTAGTGCTTTTCTAATAAGAAATTATAAACTTTCACAATACAGTCGTAAACAATAAAGCCATTCCATAACCACATTTATATCATTATATCTTTCTTCTTCTTCTTCTCAGATTGAATTAGATAACAGATGGCAAAATAATAGCGAAATAATAATTTCACTCGATAAACGTTCTATAACCCATGGAATACGTCTATCTATATTTTTTTTTATTGTGGCCAAATAGTGGAAATAAGGTCTGTTCATTTTATATTTTCAATTGTGATAAGGTCAACTTTATTAAAAAAAAATAATAATAAATGTGTCTCTTCGTTTTTCATCTGTTGTAACTACAAAAGGACAAAACGTGTCCAGAACGTTCAGAGCTGGAAGTATTTTGTAATTAAAATACATTTATTATAACCCCAAAAATATTTTGTATTTCAAATACTTTAATAAAGTATTCAAAATCTTCTAAATGTAATTTAAATACTATTAAGTATTTAAAATACCCAAAATACCTACCAGAAACAAACACTTTTTGTCTGTTGCGACTGGCGACTGATACCTACAACACATGCTAAAAAAAATTAAGCACCTGCACGCCTGGATTTAGCGCACTCTACACTGCAATGTACGTTGCGCTATTGCTACTCTGTCTACTACCATTACCTTAGGTCACTATCATAACTAGTCAAGTCAGTACAGAATCATCAAAATTTAAGCTATTCTAAGAAAAACTTATGACATGTGTGAATAAAATATTCTGCATTTCAGTAGTCTAGATGAAAATTATTGTTTTCAGACTCATGTCGTTTTTTTTTAATGATTTGATGATCATATGAACATATTTTATTAATCACATCTTAATTTTTATATTTAATATTTGACAAAAATATTTTAAATACTGTTAATGAATATTTTCAATATATTTAAAATTCAACATACTTAAAATACTGTTTTAAATACTAAGTACAAAGAAGTATTTTTTTTTAATATTTTAAAATACTTTCGTACTAGTATTTTGTACGAAATTTTTGTAACGTTCAAAGTATTCATCACTGAATTTCAAAACTTGAACAATCGTCAATTAACACTTATATTTATGAAACTAATTTTGCCTAAACAAAAAGTTTCGCACCGAAAAAGGCAGGTAAATAGAAAACGCAAACACACCAATCAATATGACGCACTTTAAAAATGTAGTCAATGTATAGAAAACCAACTATTTTCATCTTCTGAACTTTTGTTGAATTTTAACGTCTATTAAAAAGAGTTTTTTTGTTTAGGCAAAACCAATTTATAAAAATAACCCTTGACTGAACATGAGGGTTTATTTTATAAATTTTTTAAAACAACACATATTCAACATTCCACTAATAAAGGCACATGGTTTGTTTTTTAACAAATAATTTTCAAAATTATGGCAAATTTTTTATATTTTTACAATGTTCTACCGGGTGATTCAATTTGTTCGGTTTCCAAGTGTTACTGTGAATCTGCCATAAATAGAGAAAATCTTTAAGTTTCACATGCCAGATTAAATCTAACTCAATTACACTGTTACAGATTCCAGTTTAAAAAATAACAAACTGGTTCTAAGAGTGACTTAAAATTAAATTACGTATAAATTTTAACATCATAATACCGAAAGCCATAAACAATTGAAGTATTCATTTCAGTTAAGTTAAATCTAAAGAATTAAAGTGCATTTAAAAAACTAACAAATCAACTTTTTATTTGATTAAAAAGAAAGAATATGTACCAGAAAAATAAAATTGACCCCACTTATAATTACACCCTGTATATACGCATATTTAACATAACTCATAGAAATTATGAACGGTTTGTCAATCAGTAGACTGTCACATTGTGAGAAACGTGAAAAGTATGGACTTTTCATCACTAGGTTTCAGCACTCTGTCTCAGTGAGGTGTTTTGGTGTCGCAACTTCGTGTTTCAACCGAAGTTTATAAAGGCAATTGTTACGTTCACATTTTTACCTTCGGTGTCATTCACAACCATTAGTCTTAAATGACACTACATTTGACTATATTATGCACATTGATGGGTGGTAATCCACACCTGCAAACCTTTTTTGTGTGTTATGCTTAGTTTGAAAATAGCACAGATCACACCGGTACATTTGCACTTGAGAAGGCTGTCTATGCTTCAACACATGATAGAGCTCCTATAGTTGGGCTTATAATTGCAGTGATTACACCTATACATTTAGACTTGCAGAGGAATCTTTATGCTTCACTTGGTGCTGTTTGATACTTCTCTTGTATTAAGTTTTGCAGTCGTTACTTGTACATTTGAACCTGCGAAGGTTCTTTATGTTTCAGTTAGTGCCCTTTGACACTTCTCTTGTATTTAGATTGATAATTGCAGTCGTTACACTTGTCCATTTGAACCTGCGAAGGATCTTTATGTTTCAGTTGGTGCCGTTTGACACAACTCTTGTATTTAGATTTATAATCGCAGTCGTTACAACTGTACATGTGAACCTGTGAAGGATCTTTATGTTTCAGTTGGTGTCGATTGATATCTCTCATGTATACTGTTTCATAATTACAGTCATTACATCTGTACACTTGACCCTGCGAAGGATCTATATGTTTCACTTGATGTCGTATAATATAATGCCTGTATTTAGCTTCATAATCGCATTCGTTACACCTGTACATTTGAATCTGGGAAGGATCTTTATGTTTCAATTGGTGCTGTATGATATTCTTCTTGTATTTAGTTTCGTAGTCACAGTTGTTACACCTGTACATTTGAACCTGTGAAGGATCTTTATGTGTCAGTTGGTGCCTATTGATATCTCTCATGTATACTGTTTCATAATTGCAGTCGTTACATCTGTACATTTGAACCTGCGAGGAATCTTTATGTTTCAGTTGATGTCTTTTAATATAACCCCTGTATTTAGCTTCGTAATCGCATTCGTTACACTTGAACATTTGAATCTGGGAAGGATCTTTGTGTTTTAGCTGATGCCTTTTGATAACATACTTGTGTCTACTTTCGTAGTCGCAAACGTTACACCTGTACATTTGAACCTGCGAAGGATCTTTATGTGTCAATTCATGCTTTTTCATGTTGCCCTTGTATTTAGTTTCATAACTGCAGTCATTACATCTGTACATTAGAACCTGCGAAGGACCTTTATGTGTCAATTCATGCTTTGTCACATCGCTCTTGTATTTAGTTTCGTAACTGCAGTCATTACACCTATACATTTTAACCTGTGAAGGATCATTATGCTTCAATTGGTGCTGTTTGATAGCATTCTTGTGTTTAGTTTTGTAATCACAGTCGTTACATCTATACATCTGGACCTTCGCGAATGGTTCATTATCAGAGCTCTGCGGTGAGGTGTCACTGAAAAAATTGCATATACAAAGTATTTTTGAAAATCAGGTTTTAATTTCAATATTGCATTTTACAAAAGTCACTCTAATAAAAGTTGTATAAGAGCAGACACATTTGCATTTGACTTTAATGAGATTACTGATGCCCGTTCTAAAGTTATTAATCATATTACTGGCCCGGAATAAATCAGCGTTTGCTGCCACTTCTAATATCGTCACTCTTTGATATTTTAATAATAGCTTTTGTTAAAAGTTTCGCTTTGAGTTCTTGGTGGGTTCGTGTTAATTAGGTGGTAGTGTAAGCTTGTTGCAGACAATAATGTTAGTGCTTTAACAAACTTTTGATTATTTAGTAATTAATAATCTCAAATTTGTAAGCATAATTATAAATAGAAGGGAATGTCGTCCAAATACTATACAAGTATCTCGACATCGTGCGGAGCATTGTTCTATACATTCCAAATTTGAATATCTCATTCAACGAGTTCATGATAAGGAAAAACTGCAAGAGGACCATTGGATACATACCAAATGAGCTTGTTGAAATCATATTTTACAAATTAAAGAAATTCTCAATACAGTCAAAAGAACGACCAATGACTAGACTCAACAATTTTCTAATGAGGTTAATGCATCCTATAGTAGGGTTGCCAGGACTTGTGAATAATTATTAAAATAATAAGATTAAAAATTTCACTAAATGTGTTAGTAAAGAGGATTCAGAAAAATCTTGACGTCATTTGCAATTTTGTCACGGTCTGAAAAGTGAGTTTTAAAATTTGATATTTAATGCACATAAAGCTTTAGTTATCAAACCAACAGGGAGTCTCACTTTCTTGCCACTGTATCGCAGTATAATACGAATGTTATTTACCACAATCTCTTCAATGATATCCCAAAATTAATGAAGATTGAGCAAGTGCGGGCTTGATGAAGTTAACAGTTGATACGACTGTTTAATATTTAAGTGAAATCATTACTTTATTTTACTTTCGTTTCAATTTAGTAATTTGGGTTGCCTATAGGATGGGAAAAAAATGTATGCAAATATAAGTTTGTTTGTCTCTTATCACTGTGAATCTTTGTGTGGCGAAAGAAACATTATTGTGACTACCGGGTTGAGGAGAAGTTTGAAAGAAGCTTATAAACTGGAGTAGTAATTGACGCTTCCTCTGGGATAAGTCTTAATTTGGCAACACAAGTTAATAGTATGCGTTAATCATATAAGATTAACTTTAAAAAAAGACTTTTCGTACCTCTTTTCTTCAACTTCTGACTTTATATCAACACATTCATCTTTGATCGACAATTCTGCCTCATTAATATCGAGTTCTTTGTCCAAACATTCAGTTTTAATGAATAAATCAGATTGTGCTGTATCTGCTGGACTTTCCATTGCTGAACTAATTTTTTCTTCTACCTCTAAGCAATCTCTCAGAAAATTGTTGTGAGTACACAGAGAATCGAAGCATGGCTTACAAACAACGGGATCTTTGACCATGTTTATAATCTGCAAAGTATAATTTTTTAAATTGTGAAAAATGCAAGTATTTCATATCATTCCTACCATTTCAGGAGCCAATTTCTCAATGGCTTCAAGTTCCTCTTCACGTATGCACCTAAACTCGCTACTTACTGGCTGCATACACAATCGACATATTTTCTGACTGTCCGAAATATTCATTATCTTTTTTCCGTTTTCCCTCATGTACATTTCTCTCATATCGAGCTCTAACATTTTTTTACAGTCCACATATGGTATAATTGTGTTATCGGTATTCAGACATGCCGATTTAAATTCTAATGCTGAATTTAACTTCTTTCTGCAAGTGTTACATATAACATCTTTGCTCTCCCCGTCGCACTTCTGAAATGTATGCAGCTTTAATAAAACAGACAGGAAATAACTGTGACGGAAAGTAACGATTAAATCAAAATAGATTATAGCCGTCGCTTCACGTACTGAGATAGTACAATCTAATATATTTTACAGACATACCAATTTCAACAAAAGCACATGTAGAATGTCTCTAGTAGCGATGTCTATTATTTCAAAACTGTTATCAGTTATAGTTTTGATACAAAGCCTACACAAAGGTTCTTGAACATCACTCATTGTCACAATTTTCTTTAAAATGTATTTATTATAACCTCAATTAAAAATTAAAGGAACAGGTCAGGTAAAGAGTGAATTTGCTCTTCTTCCTCTTCTATTATCGGAAGAACAGTAATGGTAAACTCTACTATTCTTGAATATAGATTACGTATATGAATTGTGTAATGTGGTATAGATTTCAACACAGATCAAGAAAAGACATAGATAAATAATTTAGGATATTTGTTTGAATCTCAAATGATTCATGTTTATATTTACTATTCCCAGTGTTGTGATTGGTTTATTTAAGTTTCGCGCCACTTTTACGCTCACATTTTGACATTCGCCATTGCTGTGTTTCGTACTGAACGTAATCTAATGTTTTTGCGTTTTTAATGATTTCCTGCTTGTTAGTCAGATTTTTTCCAGTGAAAAAGTGTTGAACAATGCCGAAGAAGTGGTATATTTGCAATATTTACCAATGAAAGAAAATCAACGATCGTTCCATAAGTAACAATAATCATAGACGTAGCAATAAAACAAGCTGTTGGGGTTAAATTTAAATATTTTGCTTTGACAAAATTGAAGTGCCAAAAAGCATTAGTAAATCAGATAAACAAAGTCGTAAAAAATTTAATCGATTTTTTTATATGTTACAGATTTCCGAAAAATCTTCTAATTAGAAGACAGTGGTTTAGAAGTTTAGGAATTCCATATACAGAAACAATATCTATATATACCTATGTCACAGATCACAGAAACAATAAGATAGTACTCTGT